>NW_021832525.1:7500-20000 GCF_006345805.1 Octopus sinensis | reverse complement strand
TCAGCATCCACCTCGTACTTGAGTGTAGAGGTCTCCATCAAGTAGAACTATAGGAGGCTATTGATATTCCATAGAACTCAAAGGAACCTAACATCACCCTTATATTAAAGAAAGACAATAGGAATTAATAACGGAATTATCAAGCTTGTCTCTCCTTGCTACAGTCGGGAAGATCTTCGTAAGGGTAGTTATTACTCAACAGACACAATGAAAGAATCACAGTTGTTCGAGCTAAAACAATGCGGGTCCGGACTTTTAGAAGGCACAAAAAAGTATGAGAATTGCGTGGAGTGAAACAAAAGGACAATGCATTATATGCTGTCTTCGTTGGTTTCATGAAGGTATTTGGAACAGTAAACTGGTCAGACCTATGGCAGATAATCTAAAGGTTTAGAATCCGTAAAATTTCACATATCATAAGTTCCTACACACTGCTATGAGGGTCCAAGTTACGCAGATAAGCTTTATTTCTTCACAGTTTGATGTTATAGTGGGAATTAACCAGAGCTGTTTTCTTATGCTAAAGTTCTGACTTTATTTGTTAAAGATATTCGAGAAGATTTTCTGTAACTCAGGTGAAGGTGTATACATGCATACGAAATCGGTTGTTAAAGTATTTTAGGGGTTGTGCTTCAAAGCTAAAAACAAGTCCACACATATGATGATGTAGGAAATTATTGAAAACCATCTATATCAATAATGTATTAGCCGGAAATATTTATAGTTTGTTTTGATTAAAGTTGTGGTTTTGTTTCCTGGTCCGGGAGGCGTAATGTGTCTTTGAGCAAGGCACTTTTTTTACACGTTGTCCCAATCTATTCAGCCAAAATGAGAACCCGACGACTGCTGCTGTGCAGTTCTCATTTCTTCCGCGTGTCACATGCTGGAGATTCTGTTAGGTCAAGGAGGGGATGGCCAAGAGGTAGTCTGTTAGCAACTATACATAAATATAAAACAATCAGCGAATGCATGGAAGATCCTATCAATTCATATACATGGTGGAATTAATAACACGTCGGATAAAATGCTTAACAACATTTCTTCCGACTCTTGACATTCTAAGTTCAAGTTCAGCCGAGGTCGACTTTACCTTTCATTCTTTCTGGTACTTATTTTATAATAAGTACCGTGAGCGCCGGGGGTCAATGTAATCCATTAACTCCATCCCCTAAATCTGCTGGCTCTGTGCAAAAATTAGAAAAAGATTATTACTATCTGGTTAAAACAGTCAATTCATAGCGTCGATGTACGCGTGGCGAATCATATCCTCTATAATGTTCCTCCAAATATCTCTTGAAAATATTAATGTAATTTTTATTTGAGATGCATTTGAAAACGGCAAGAAATTCAATGTCGGATTGCAGAATGAATATTATGAGCTGTTTTGGGAAGACTACGTTCATTCGACTGAATATTTATATTTAATAGTTTTTGGAGGCTGGTCAATGTTATTTATTGTTTGGTTTTATAAGCACACAATGTAAAGAGATAAAAGCCTTATATAATACTTGTCAAACACACAAAAAGAGACATATAACCGATTAAATTTCTTGACGTCTTTAATAACTGTGCATGGCAGTTTAAAAGATTTTGTGACTATTTTGCGGGAAAAGAAAAAAATATATTTAGAAAAATCGGAAAATAATTCAAGTAAAAGAATTATAATATTATAATAATATAATTCTTTTACTCAAGTTATTCAGAGACAATCATATTTGGATTTGTTAACAGTCAGTATAGCGTGTTCTTTTACATAAAAATATAAAAATACTGAAATATAACGAAATAAAATAAAACAAGGCTTAACTAGTCATTATATTAATGTGTCAATAATTCGTTCCACGCCACAGGAGAACTTACCTAGCACTTTATATTATATGCTATCTGACGACTGATCTAAAAAAAAATCAGTGTTCTATATTTCTGTGAATGCAGGTGGGAATTATTTCAGATTGTTTATTAAGCAGAGGGACTTTAGAGAAAAATGCTTCATAGGATTCTGAGATAAAGAATGTGCATGGTTTATTTGACTGTCTGTATGGCATGGCAACGCAAAATAACTTCCATTTAGTATCTAAGGTAATATAATTATTTTTAAGAATTGAGGCAAAATTGAATAAACTCGTGCTAATGCTCAAATTTGGTTATGGAATGAATGACAATGTTGAGTATATCGAGTTTTAAATCAATCTGATATCAATTCAATATGATATTTGGAAACAACATTAGTTTTCGCAGTGACATGGTAAATAATACCTTTTGTGGTGCATAAAATTTCAAGGAAACATTCATCTTTCTTAGTACACTTACAATATGTAGACTGTTGAGTAACAGCTAAATCGTATAATCTAAGTCCGTATATATTAGATATGGTTATCCAAGTTAGGTGGACATATGCTTTTGGCAATAAGCCTATAATATTTATGGTAAGGTAGAAATGTTTGTGTAAGGATTGAAAACAACCAAACTTTTGGCAATGAAGGAGATTGGGTGAAGGATTAACCATACTATTTTTCTATATCTAAAATTATTTCTATTCGCAATATAATATACAATTATTTCTATCTTGTAATATACTTACTTAATTTTACCCGTGAAACTGCTACGTTTTAAGACATCGTTGTAATATTTAGAAAATAGTCTCATTAGAGAAATTGGGAGATATGTACAGACGATCTTTTAATAAGACTGCATGAAGTATTTTTGGAGGGTTATATTAATATAATGTAGTGTTTCATTAGGTTTCTGAACTGCAGTTATAAGATTAAGTTATTAAGATAAAGTATAACGTTGAAATAATCTACTACACTGAGGTTACTAAACAGTTACGATTAAATTGAACTGATGTTGAAAAAATTAAGGAAATCTATTCTAAATGTTTCGTTTTTTTCAGTGCTTATAATTGTGTGAGAACTGATAATATTTCATCACGGTATAAACCAGCAAGACTAACACAGTATAGAAAGAATTTAGTATATAAAAACCTTACGGTATCTGTTATCTCAACAAATGTTCTACTTTACAAACTAACATCGAAAGGCGTTCGAATGTTTTTAATCCAGACACTATTATTTTAAGACAGAATACACTTTTTTTGCATGAAAATAATGTGTATTTCTGATGAGGAAAATTCTTAGAGAAGTTGGTATCGTAATTTCTAATGGCTTCTGCAACGAAAGGAATTATAATGATTTAATATTCAATGACTCTGATTTTTCTAAAGAATCTTTTGTTTTCCATCCAAATAATCACAAAAGAACTTTCAAAATGTTATGTACCATTGTTAACATAATTATTTAATACATCAGAAAAGTTAATCCACTACGCACGCACGCACGCACACACACACACACACACACACACACACACACACACACACACAACACACACGTATGTATATATTCGTATACATATATACGAATATATACATATACATATATATGTATATATATATATATGCATACACACTCATATGTGTTTGTATATCTATATATCTATCTATCTATATGTTTAATCCACTGTTTATATGATTATATATATAGGGCTTAAGAAATATTACATAAATCATGTCACTTTACACTGTAAATATAGAAAACAAAGAATATAAATATTTCAGCAGCCGATCGCAGTCTTTCCAAACCAATCACAATCATAGCGTTGTCATGCAACATACATTTTCCCAACTGTCCTCGAATACAACTTCAATGAAACTCTAGAAATATTTTTTAATAATTTTAAATATCATTGACCCCACGACTTGACTAGAATTTTATTTTATCGATCCCGAAAAGATTAAAGGAAACCTGAGCTCGGCAGAATTTGAACTTAAAACGTAGAGTCGGAAAATATACCGCAAAGAATCCCTCCCGTTACTCTAACACTTCTGATTGCTCATTTTTATACTTTGGATTGATAATAATAATAATAATAATAATAATGTGAAGTTAGTACTTTTGAGACCTTCCATTCGTTAGTTAAAAAGCCTTTACTCAGATTAAAGATAATAATGACTATACTGATAATGATTACGCGATAACATCCCAGGAGACCCATCTTTTAAAGAAATCCAAAAGACTGAGTTGAGAAATATCGTCATATCATTAGAAAAACCCTATCAATTTAAATGTTTTGTGTTGTGTTGTATTATATGACTATATTTCCATACTGGTCGTTCCTGTTTTCTTCCCTGAACTTTCAATTACATCTAAATATCTATTAACCATCATTTGCCATAGGGCACTGAGTGTGACCTGAAAAATGTTGGTATGAAGCTCATAAATTAAAAGCATAATGATAATAATTTATGAAGACTGACGTAACTCTTCACGAAGGTAAATAAACCATAAGAAAAGCGAGATGCGATTTGTAATAAATAGAGAGAGACTTTGTTTATTGAATTGGACGAATTGAATAATATTTCGACAGACTATCTGTCTTCTTCAAAATGGGAAATGCAAAGAACGTAGAAATGCCGAAACTTGAAATATGAACGGGAATATTCTGCGTTTCTTTTTAAACAAAATGACGTAATTAATTTTCGCTTTTGCACAACTGGTAACAATGAAGAAGAAGAAAATAAAGAGAAAAAAAAACAGGAAAGAGAACATTTAGCCAAACCATTTCGTGTAAATGTGGTGAAATTCAGTTGTTATTTTATTCATTCTTCCAGGACATGACTTTAGCTATTCATAATATATTTATCCTTATGTGTTTTGAAGACTGAAAGTTCAGTAGAGTCAGAATATTTTCTGAGAATGTGCACTTTGAGGCATTCCTCAAAATTACAACTGTTTGATGTAAAATGTTCCGCAAGTTCCTCGAACTACTGCTTGATGTCATACTTATACTCACTGAACCTTTTATTTAATTGTTCTGTTGCGCAACTAACATAAATCAAGTTGTGTTTGGTGCAGTTCGTCGCATACACCAAATGAGAATTCATTTCTAAATTTAAGAGATGAGGAATTATGTACATTTTTTATATTTGATGGATATTTGTCCTCATCAAGTGTCTTGGGGAAATTTCGAACCTGGGTTCTCATTCTAAGGTATTTTTCGATGTTGTTGTTGTTGTTGTTATTGTTATAATAATAATAATAATAATAATTATTATTATTATTCAGGTCACTGCCTGAATTTTGGGCTTAGTAGCCCGCGCTCTTAACCACTACGCCATATGCCCGAGGGCAATTATGGAGTAAATTTTAGGGCTTATAAATCTAATATGTTCCTATCCTTCTTAATACCGGTTCCCATATGCTACTCATATCTGCACCCGGTCTGCTTAGGAGGTTGTTGTGTCCAAGCATATGTGCTGCTCCTTTTAGTCTTCGTATTTTCCAGAGGTATTCTCTGTCTGTTATTTTAACTTCATCCCACAGGGGGAGGTGGTCTCCATTTTTCCATTCACGATCAGTTATACCCGATTTATCAATATCTCCTCGATGTTCATCTACCCTTATTTTGCGATGTTCATCTACCCTTATTTTGAGGGGGCGGCATGGGATGGAGTACACGCAGTCTTTGGTCATAATCTCTTCTATTAGTGGTTTTACTCGAAGGAGATATTTGCGAAGTGTTGTATTACTCTTGACTACTATCCTGATGTCATATGGGCCGCATATCTTTTGTATCTTTTCGGAGAGGCCTTTCACATAGGATAGACAGACTGTGGTCAGTTTATAGGTTTCATCCTCTCTTTTCTTCATAATTGGCGTGGATAGTATGTTTTTTTGGGTAGTTGTTGCTTAATAGTTTGTTCGTAGTTTGATCATTTCTTCGTGGTGGGTATCAGGATCGCTACTTATATTCTTTGCTCGATGTTTTAGGCACTGAGAAATCCTTCTCTTTACACTGTATGATGATGGGTACTATCCACTCCAGTTATGAAGAAAAGAGAGGATGAAACCAATAAACTGTCCACAGTCTGTCTACCCTATGTGAAAGGCCTCTCCGAAAAGATACAAATAATTTACAGAGAAAGTTGGATGGAATACTTTTGTTAGACCGTTTTTCAAAGGTATTCATACATACTTTCACCACCCCACTCATCGTAGTCAAAACTGGAGTAGGAAACATCCATGATTAACACCCGTGGTTCACAAAAAGCAGTCTTCGACACTGTTTTTGTGCTTAGAAAAATTCTTACGTTTGGACACAAAATCAAAATTATCTCGAATATATTGCTACAGAGAGTAGAACGCCATTTAGCATTCCGAAATTTTGGCGGCGCAACATTCTTATCCGCTGAAAATTGGGCTCATTGGAGGAAACTTTTGTAGCTTTTTGTGTATTTTTGGGAGACCACGAAATGCAGGTGTTCTTTGTTCTAATCGCAATATCCTAGATTAAGTTTCATTTATGAAATTGTTTTCATCCATTTCTAAAATTATTTTGTCAAGTTCCTCTCAATAATTGTGGCTTGGATCGACAGGTAATTCTTCACATGAAGTTTTGTCACTTAAAACTTTTCACATGCCGAAATATACTCAGCTCCCTTATCTGCCCAATAGCACCTCCCTTATTTGCTATTTTAAAAACAATAGAATCATTGTTAGCTAGACGACTGAGTGGTTAACGCTGGGAATTTGCGAGGTTATTCCAGTTGTGCTTTCTACTTGTTTTAAGGCAAATCGGTTTCATCGACCCTAGTGCTCAAAGGACACAAGACAAAGTTGACCACGAGGGAATTTGTACTCAAAGCCTAAGGATGGATGAAATGTCACTTAGCATTTTGTCCGGCGTGCTAACGATTCTGCAACCTCGCTGCCTTAATATTAATAATAATCTTTTCTACTCTAGGCACAAGGTCCAAAATTTTTTGGGGGAGGGGGCCAGTTGATTAGATCAAACCCCAGTGCGCGACTGGGACTTAATTTATCGACCCCGAAAGAATTGAGTCAAAGTCGACCTCGGCGGAATTTGAATTCAAAACGTAAAGACAGACGAAATACTGCTAAGAATTTCGCCGGGCGTGCTAACGATTCTATCAGCTCGCCGCCTTAATAATAATAGCGTTACCATGTACATTGTTTTGTCTTGGCATAAAAAATGGGCTACAGCAAATATTCTGTTCAATATCACAGATTAGATTGTCAGTTGCTTGACCATAACCAGTTGAACATCTCCTTTAGTGACTGACGATATGTGCATCTCTGATCATGAGGAGAAGTAGCGGGGGAGTATCATAGTCATGTGTTGAGAGTAATCCATTGGGGTTTGAATAATTCACCTCTGACACTGATGTCATAAATAGCCAGTAGGCTTATTAAAAATTAATTACTCGCGAAAGAAGCAATATCAATACCAAAATGTAATCTTTATATCCAACAAAACATAGATGTCTTGTTAAGTTGGGTATGAAGATTATCTGTTGGTATTAATACTGCTTCCGTCTTTAATAATTAATTTTTAATAAGCCTGCCGGTTATTTGCGACATTAGTGTCTGAAAAATAAAATGCTGATATTCTATATATCATAACAGTGAGATATTACTGGCATGCAGTGACCAGACGCTACACACTCATGATTTCCAGTAAAATGAAATCACGTGAAACGGGAATTCCGGCGCCCATAACAGACGATTATCGTTTGCTACGATCTATGCGTATCCTTTTATGCACCATGCGCTTATATGAAGGAATCTCTCAAGGTTAATAATTCAGTGTTCAGTGTTCTAACAATACATTCACGTTAATTTGGATACAATGATTTCTTTTAATCATATGAACGTAGATCTTCTGAAGAGACTACCAAGTACATGAATGTATTAAAAAATGTTTTAAGGAACAGATTTAATTACGTGAACATTGCCTCTGAAGTAACGAACTTAAGTTAATAACAATCGTATCACACAATTATTTCTCAACCATTTAATACATAATACTCATTCCATAAAAAAGTTAAAATGGCACAACCGGTTTTTTGATTTGCAGATAGTTTTTTTTGTCGGATTTAACTGATGGATTCATTCGTTGCTTTAGACAAATCAATGTCCGGTTGCTTGATCAATTGGACATTACTCACTGAATTAGCGTGCAATGTGGTTCAGTATTCTACAGATATATGTAGCCTTGATGTAATTCTCAAGTAGAATCAATTTGATGGTGTGACAAGATGGATTTTTGGATTACCGGTACAGTCCATCCGATGGACTTCTACACAGATCCCTTCTACCAAATTATCTCACAATACTTGGGTCAACATGAGGCTATGATAAACGCACTTGTTCAAATTACCACGCTGTGAAATCGAACTTGGAATCTCATGGAGTTGAAGAAAACTTCATAACGACTTAACCATGCATATTTCATATTCCTATTTATCTAATCATTCCATGGACTATTGAAGGTTCAAAATCATCCGTCTCCCATATATATATATATATATATATGTATGTGTGTGTATGTGTGTGTGTAATTTAATTCGTCCTTAGTCGAAAGACACCTGTTGTTATGTCCTGTTATTTGTATTTGTGTAACATTCTCCGTTTTTTCGTCTTAGTCGATCGAATCGATCTCACAACTTATTTTTTGAAGCCTGGTACATAGATCTATTTTGCCGAACCGCTAAGTTACGGTGACGAAAACACGCCAACATCAGTTTTCTAGCGGTTGGGAGAGGGACAAACGCAGACAAAAAGAGACACAGAAGCAGAGCTCCCCCCACGGACACACATATATGACGGGCTTCTTCCAGTTTCCATCTACCAAATTCACTCACAAGGCTTTGGTCGACTCGAGGTTATAGTGGAAGACACTTGCCTTAGGTGCGAAATAATATAACATTATATAGGCGCAGGAGTGGCTGTGTGGTAAGTAGCTTGCTTACCAACCACATGGTTCCGGGGTTCAGTTCCACTGCGTGACACCTTGGGCAAGTGTCTTCTACTATAGCTTCGGGCCGACGGAAACTGAAAGAAGCTCGTCGTATATATGTATATATATATATATATATATATATATATATAATATATATATATCTATATATATATATCTATATATATATATATATATATATATATATATGTATGTATGTATGTATGTATGTGTGTGTGTTTATGTGTTTGTGTTTGTCCCCCCAACATCGCTCGACAACCGATGGTGGTGTGTTTATGTCTCCGTAACTTAGCGGTTTGGCAAAAAAAACACCGATAGAATAAGTACTAGGCTTACAAAGAATAAGTCCTGGGGTCGACTTGCTCGACTAAAGGTGGTGCCCCAGCATGGCCACAGTCAAATGACTGAAACAAGTAAAAGAGTAAATAAATATATATATATATATATATATATATATATATATATATATATATAATTTTAATGGAGGCAATGCGTTCGGAAAACTAGAGGAACATGACCAATTGAATATTCAATATATATGTGTGTACTTTCTTCGACATTAATAAATCAATAAATATAAAGTTCGCAATAATATTAGTATTAAAAACATACAAGCATATAAACATATAATTATTTAATATTTAAAAACACGCAAATATTTAAAAATACGTAGGCATTTTAAAAACTTATAAAAATACATAAATAGATATAAAAACGTCGATATCATATAAGATAAAAGCTGATAGGTATGTAAAAATATTTAAAGATACTCATAGATATATATAAATACGCAGGCAAACTAGAAAATATCAATATGAAATAAGGCATAATGAATTATTAATTCACACGATAAGATACAAGGGAATAAAAATTTACAAGTTACAGCACGGAGTCCAGTGGAAAGTTTGAAATCATAAAACATTAAAAGGACATACTAATATACGAAGATAATGTTCATTGGATCCAAAAGTTTCATCGACGGGCCGTTTCGGAGACGCACATATATATTGAATATTCTATTGGATAATTGGTCATGTCCTCTAGTTTTCCGTTTGTATTGCCTACATCAAAATTATAAATTGGGACTTAGCTCAATTTGAGCAATTTGAGCCTGTTTCTGAGTATTGTTAATGTTAACACCCTCTCTCTCTCTCTCTCTCTATATATATATATATATATATATAGTTGAAAAAAATATATATGTGTGTGTGTGTGTATAGTTGAAAAAAATAGAGATCTATACAAATCAAATTTTTATATATAAAAGAGGAATTTAATAAAAAATTATATAAAGAAAATATAGGTTTCAATGTATCTCATCTTATCAAATGTTAGTAAAAATTTATAAAAATGTGATGTAATGCCAGACATGTTTTCTAACTTCCATACAATTTATGTATTCTCAAACACTTGGGAATACATAAATTGGAGGAACGAATTTTTTTCCTTTATGTCCACATTTCAAAAAATACATCTTGTCAGAATTTAAAAGCAGACCACTGGACACTCAGTAAACCATTGACATCTGGTTTACGTCTGCTTGACATCGAATTATTGTAACGTTGGTTATGTCCCTTGCGCATTTTCTCTTTGTCCTCTTTTTAACAAGCGTCCCTTGTTTAAACGGTCTCGCTTTCAGCTTGATAAATGGCGGAATAAATTATTATTTCGATCAGGAAATCCTGTGTAGCTATTTGAAAGATTTGTGCTTTTTAAATTTAAGATTATCTTTACTCTCTTAGTTGATCGAGTGTTTTTCTACTTGTTGACGCATTACCACATAATAAATTTTATATGTATATTATACATACATACATACATGCATTCATACATATATATATATATGTATATATATCACACACACACACACACATACATATATATATATATATATATATATATATATAATATATATATATGTATGTATGTATAATAATCATCATCCTAGTCAAGTGTCGCACTATGCGATGCTGTGGTCATCACGATGTATTGCCACCTCCTGTCCTCTACCCCATGGACAGCTGAGAATAAAGACAATCCTGTGGCTGCGATGTCTTTCAGCCTAGAAGTGGGTGGTCTGCCTCTTTTACGATTAGAACTGACAAGGTGAACGGCAGACGTATGCATAATATAACATACAAAATTTATTATGTATATATATATAAAATTGTATATGTATATATATATATATATATATATATATATATATATATATATATATATATATATCAACACGAGGAGCAAATGAGTTAGATAACTCTATATTAGAATGTTTTTTCTCTTCGTTCTGAAATAAATTCGGAAATAGTAATAGAAGGCTATGGAAAGGCGTTTTCACATTGAAATTCAATGTATCGCTATTTGGAGCAATTTAAGCCATCTCAGTGTAAATGGCGAAGTACGGATGATAGTGGTGTGGGTTTGCTTTGGAAGTAATATACCACAGTAATTGAACAAGAAAGCGAGAGAATGAAATAGAGAGAGAGAGAGAGAGAGAGAGAGAGAGAGAGAGAGAGAGAGAGAGAGAGAGAGAGAGAACTCTGTATGTTGCTGAAATATATCCGGAAGTAGTATTAGTGGTGATGGAACCCGGAAGCTGATAAGTTGGTTAAAAGTTGTTTCTAAGTCGATGAGAATGAAGGTGGGTGGAGGGTGTAATTTTCGATCATGTACAACAGGAACGGTTAGGCAGCATCGGTATGTGTGTGTGTGTGTGTGAGTGTGGTGTGCGAACTGGAGGGCTTAGTAATGTATGTGCGTGTGTGAATTGGAGAGCCCAGTAGCATGTGCATATGTGTATGTATTTGCATATGCGTGTATGTCTGTGAATGTGTCATATGAATTGGATGCGTATGTGTGTGTGAGCATCAATATTTGAGAAGGCGGTTTAGAAGGAATTTAGTCCTTTACCGACGCTGCTGGTTCTATGATGGACATCGGTAGAAGTTAGCGTGAATATAAACAATGCATCAAAAACAACTGGATGACATATAACATAGAGTATTAAGTTAATGAAGTTACGATTGTAAGGGCTGAAACCTTAAGTTTTAGATTTAGAACCATGTGGAGTTGTAATGTTGGTAGTGATAGCATTGGTGATGCTACAAGAGTGGGCGTAAGTGGGGTTTTGGTCATTAGACTGCGGCCATAGTGGGACACCACCATGAAGAATTTTGCACGAATGAATTAACTCCAGTAGTTAATTCTTTAAGCCTGGAGCTTATTCTATCGATCCCTTTTGCCGAACCGCTGCTTTACGGGGACGTAAATACACCAACATCAGTTGTCAAGCGATGGTGTGGGACAAGCACAAAAACACACACCACACGCTCACACATATATATGGTGAGCTTCTTTCAGTTTCAGTCTACCAAATCCACTCAAAAAGCTTTGGGCGGCCCGAGGCTATAGTAAAAGGCATTTTCCCAAGATGCCACGTAATACGAATGACCCCGGACCATGTTGTTGGGAAGTAAGCTTCTTACCACACAGCCACGCCTATTCATTCACATATACATACATTATATGAATGTATGCATATAAATGCATGTGTGTGTGTGTGTACATACACACACACGTAAATATATATATATGGTAGATCGGTAGCCACTACACATTGTTTTTCTCTCCTTGTTTCTCTCCTTGCTTTTTTCTGTGTCCTT
>NW_021832525.1:0-2500 GCF_006345805.1 Octopus sinensis | reverse complement strand
AGTACACTCAGACCTAAGTAGGTATATCGCTGCTGATATTGTCTCGAGAAACATATTAGGCTGAGAATGTTGCCAATGGATCGCAGAATGCATGTGTTCTTGTGTTCTTTTATGCCGTCAGCTCTGAACACCAAACATGACCTTCACAACTCCAGAAAAGCGATTCGTATGTCTAATGAGATGCATAAAGCTTGATCAAGCGACAATAAAATAAAGCTGCAGTAAGCAGCATTGAACAGAATATGCTGGTATAAAGAAATATCTGAATCGTTCGCGTACACTTGAACGCGAGAAGTCCTTTCACTGCAGAAATAGTCTAGGAAGAAAATTCTTCTCCAAAACATTTGTAAAAAAACCAAAAAGCAAAAAAACAAAAAAAAAAACAAAACAAAACAAAACACCCATGCCTTTCTGTATTTTTCGCGTTGTCAGGTACGAACACAGCAAACCTGTCCTTGACAACCCGACAAGAACGACTTGCAAGACCGAATTGCAAATAGCTTAACCAAGTTTGATGCAAATCAGCAAAAGTACTGTTCCTGCCGTTCATTTTCTATATTCTGCGAAAATATATCTGACCATGTAGAAATATTACCTTGTTTGAAAACAAATGGGGGTTAATAACAGAAAGTCTGCATCAATAAACTTTGTTCGAATCCTGTAAGTATAGAAAAGTGGATGTTAAAACGATGTTGATTATTATTACGATTATGAAATACACGTTTGCTTGTACGAACAAATTAAAATCTATCTATCTATCTATCTATCTATCTATCTATCTATCTATCTATCTATCTATCTATCTATCTATCTATCTATCTATCTATCTATCTATCTATCTATCTATATACAGGATAGGATGCGGTGAAAAAAAACTGTCGTCTAAATTACGCAAAAATAAAAATAACACTGACATCTCATATTAACAGATATATTTACCAAAATTACGTAAAAATATCTTGAAATACTAAAGAGTAAATTAATTCAATAAAATCGCCATTGGCGTCAAACAAGGGCCCCAGAAGGCTTCGGAATCTCCTGCAAACCTGATGAGGAGATTTTAATTTTTATGGCTTTCTAATACGTTATTAACGTTATGTTGTTCGATAAGCGATTTTCTTCTTTTTTTCTTTTTAAATGACGTATTCAACTATTCTAGTCAGCGTGCATTTGGTTCATCTTAAGTTGGTGAATGCTGCTATAATCCTTGCCTTCAGGTTATCTTTTGTGTTACAAGGAATTTTGTTGGTATCTCACTCAACTGCGCCCTGCACATAATAAAGGCAGTTGCAGTCTGGGGAGTTAGGTGGCCAGATGTTAGGGGTGATGTGGTTGTAGAAATTATCTGATAGCCATGACTGGGTTCTCCTGCTTCTGTGGCATGGTACAGAGTGCTATTGCCAATCATAGGGTCTTCCAGCAGCCACCCTCTTCACCCAGGGCAGCACTACCTCCTCCAAGCACTTGATGTAGGCTGCTTCTGTGTTGAGTCTGAGGCCGTGTGGGAAGATGAATGAAGGCATGACGTCGCCATCACTATTGATCACTCCAAACGTCATAATGTTGACTGGATGTTTGATTTTTATCACTCTCGGTGCATGTTCGTATTAGTACATGTTCGTATCGGAGCTTCCGGCGTGAATGCCAAGCAGTACAACATGTCGTTTCCAAATTTCAGTCAGAATGAATTGCATCATGGTGCTGTTTTTGTAAGACGGTGTCCAACTAACCCCACAATACTGTGTAGTCGACAAAATCAAAAACAAATAATGCACATGCGCGAAATTAAAAATATAAAATGGCGACAATTTACCCAAAGCACTTCTGTCTCTGTGTGTATTACTCTTTTACAAGCAATATATATATAATATATATATATATATAATACAAAATAATAATATATGCCGTATAATGCATTATACTACACACACACATTCACTCACACACACACGCACGCAAACACACACACAAACATACAAACACACACACACACACTCACACATTAGAAGAAATTTAGAACAGCTTATGAATATCTGCTTTTAAGCTTTACTAAGAATGTTTCGTGTTTCCTTATTAATTCTTTCTATTTTCCTTAGAACATTATCGTTCCTAAATCTCTCAGCTCTGGTTTTATCTTCCAGATGGCATGGTTATTAAACGTTATTATTGTTATCATTTTTCTAATGTAGATAAAATGGTGCGAATCATAATGTTTGTCTTAATGATGAAGTTGTTATAATCGATTTTGAAATGTTGATTGTTAATCGCAGGTTTCATTTTTATATCATAAGATATTAAGTTTCGGTTCAATTCTGATACCGTAAACCAATAATCAAAATGAAAACTATCGTGTATTTTCTTTCAAACAAAATGCATCCTGGACAATACCTTGTTACGTGTTCTTCTATTAGTACAATTTCAGGAAGACTTCGCTGTTATTTCTAGTATTTCGACCAAATATGTAGAGGCTTTCTCGTTGGTTCATATTAGGAACTATTCC
>NW_021832524.1:22500-25000 GCF_006345805.1 Octopus sinensis | reverse complement strand
CTGTTGCTCCTCACATCAATACTATGGGTCATTGTTATTCTAGTTCTCCCATTTACCAATCCTGAAGCCACAAAGAGCATTAAGAAAATTCTTTCTAGATTCTCAGCCATAATCTCATTAGCCGAAAAATCCTGAGTGACAAGACACCAGTATCAGTGGAGTAAACCCCAGTATCCAACTGGTACTGGAACTTGCTTTCGTTGACCCCTTGAAAGTATGAAGGGCAAAATTGGCCAAGCTAAAATTTTGAACTCGGAGCATAAAAGAACCTGACAATGATGTTTCAATGATTCTGTTAAACGTATTGATTTTTTAATGATTTTTTGTTTTGATTGATCGATTGATTGATGGTTAATTGAGTGATTATGTATTTTGTAGATATTTTAATGGAACACAACGAGCACGGATGTTGTTGATGGCAGGAAATTACACTGATTTTAATTACTTGTTAGCACAAATTAAAAGCAAGCAACACGAACCGAAAAACTATTTTATGGAAGCGTGTAAGTACCACTACATCATATGTGTATATATATATAATCTTTTACTTGTTTTAGACATTAGACTGCGGCCATACTGGGGCACAGCTTAAAGAGTTTTAGTTGAATGAATCGACCACAGCATTTTTTAAGGCTGTTACTTATTTTATCGGTCTCTTTTTTTTTTACCAAACTGCTATCTTACAGGGACGTAAACAAACCAACACCGGTTGTCAGGCGATGGTGGGTGACAAATCTTGGCACAAGGCCAGCAATTTCGGAGGCTGAGACGAGTCGATTGCATTGATCCCAATGTTCAACTGCTACTTACTTCGTCGACCCCAAAAGGATGAAAAGCAAATCTGACCTTGGCAGAATTTGATCTCAGAACGTAAAGACGGATGAAATGCCGTAAAGCGTTTTGCCGGCGAGCAAACGATTCTCTCCCCTTCGCAGCCTTAATGCAAACTATAAATATCGGTTTCAAAATTTGGCACAAGGCCAGCAATTTCAGGGGTGATGCCTAGTCGGTTACATCGACCCCAATGTCCAACTTGTTTTATCGATCTCGAAAGAATAAAAGGCAAAGTCGACATTGTCGAATTTGAACTCAGTACGTAAAGACAAATGAACAGCTACTAAGCATTTTGCCCGGTTTGCTAACGATTCTTCCAGCTCGCCGTCTTGAAATCTAACCATATTTCTTGTATTGTACGGTGTCAGAAGTCGTAAAGATGTCTACAATATGTTGTTATGTTAGGTTAATGTCTCTTCGGTATTTCTTTACGACTTCATTGATAGTAAATTACCAAAGCTGGCCTTTGATGGCGTGTTTATTGAAGTTAGTTCTATTGCAGACTTGTCTAGCAACTAGACGGAATACATTATGTAGTAAGAAGTAAAAGCTTGTAAATGTCTAATTCACAAAGAACCTTCTTTACGAACCGCCCTGAAATTATGTAATGTGGCGAGGCAAAAGAAAACTGAGTTGGGAGTTGTAAATCTGCTTAGGAAGAAACATTAAAAGAGATTTTATTTGATAAATAAATTAAGTAGTTTCATTTTGGTGTAGTGTGAAAGTACACGGCTTTGTGGTTAGGGATGTTGCTCTCACGATGGCGGGGTCGTTTTTGAACTGTGTGGTACGTTTTCTCCTTCCGCAAAACCCTTAATTTCCCGTTACTTCAGAACCCACTGCTGAAAATTAATATATATACACGCGTATCTATCTATCTACCTAGCTATCTATCTATCTATATATATATATATATATATAATCTGTCGGCCGAGTCTGTAGTGATGATTGCATCGCCGCCCTCCTTCAATCGGGCAGGCAAGCCAGTTTTCCTTTGCCTGGTGGCTGTGGGGAAAGAGGTTGTTTGGTGGACAAGGCTGAAAGGCATCAGGACAAATACATTCCTCTTTGGTAAAGCTCTCGTTGACTTCTTCAAGTTTCACTTGAAAAGCAAATTGAGAGTGGAGAGGGAAGTGCTGTCCTTGAGCGAGTTTAATGGAAGGTGGGTGAAAGCTGCGAAAAGGGCAAGCGTGGATGGTACCTCTCTCAGTGTAGACCTGTGTCTCGGAGAGAAGAAACTGGAGAGGACACTTGCCCCTGGGGTTTCAGGGAAATCTTGGACAATGGAGGTTCTCGATTATCCCTAGAGATCTTCCTGTATCAGGAGGGCCACATTTCTACCATCACCCCGCCCTTTTTTACCTTTGTATGCCATGCATATGTCCCTTCTTTTTCAGTGTATACTGTCTATACTTGCTTTTCTTTATCATTTCATTATATGTAAACCTCCACACTTTACGTATGTCTCTGTATTGTCCCCCTCATCCTTTGCCCTTGGGGCAAATAAATAAACCATTATTATTATCATTAGGCTTGACTCAGGTTCGGTCTTTTTCCTGATGGTAATTATGTGGGTAGCGGGTTACTACCTATAACCTTAGGTATTAACAAGTTTCCAGCAGTCTTTCGAGTGCTTAGAACCCTCCTGATAACCCTTGCTATCCCT
>NW_021832524.1:5000-12500 GCF_006345805.1 Octopus sinensis | reverse complement strand
TATATGAGCGTATGTGAATGTAGATTCATATATATATATATATATATAATATATATATATATATTATAATATATATGCATGCATGTATATATACATACATATAAATATATGTATGTTTGTGTGTGTATATACGTATGTATGCATGCATATATTTATATATATATATATGTGTGTGTGTATTCATGTGTGTATGTATATATTATACATATATATATATATATATATATATATATATATATATATATATATATATGCAAGTATTACATCTATATACACATACTTACATATGTATATATACATATATATATATATCTCTACCTATATGTACATACCTACTTATCTAACAACCTACCTATCTACCTACCGACATACATACATACATATATACACATACTGTGTGTTAATCAACCGAAACCACACGGTTTGTTTTAGCATTCTGAGACACATTACTTAATGTTAGCGCAGTGATAACAAAGTAAAACATGGCTACTTCACGTATTTCTTCTGTAATCACCAGCAGATGTGAAACAATTCGTGGCTCATTCTTTTACGTATAATTATTTATTCGGCATGCAAAATATTATAGCGTTTATGGAGTGGCGGCAGACGAAGTGAGAAAGACAAGCTCAGCCCTTACAGTGGTGGAGGGCCTCGTTGGAAAGGAAGGGCGGCAAATGCTTTATTGCATGCTACTGTCATGTAACAATGTCTTCTAATGTTTCGGAGGCATCGCTTTGTTTCTTTGTTTCTCATTGTATGCGGTATCAATGTCTATGACGAATTTGAGCGTAAGAATAGAATAACGATTGTAAGTGCATGTGCTTGTGTGTACTTGTGTGTGTGTGCGTGCGTGCGTGCATGCATGTGTGTGAGGGGTATATACATACACCTAGACACAGACGAACACAAAGATACACAATCATATCTACACGCGCAAATGTGCACGTGTATATATATGCATACATGCATATATATTATATATTTATATATACATATATATATATGTGTGTGTGTGTGTGTGTGTGTGTGTACATACATACAGATATACAGACAGATAGATACATACATGCATAAGGATATGTATAGATACATATATGAGGATAATATATATATATATATATATATATATATATATATACATATATATAGAAAAGTAGATCGATAGATATACATGTATATAATATGTATATATCTAAATAGATAGATGATATATATATATATATATATATATATATATATATCATATATCATCCTTACGATGTTTATAACAAAAAGTATAAATCCGCGAGGTGGACATTGTTGTGAAGCTGTCCCTTCCGTTGGTTAAGCCAGCATAGAGAGGAAGGAAGAAAGAAATGTTTACCCACAATACAGCTTGAAAGTTCTGCTATCATCTGACTTCTCGAGAAACCAGAAACACGTGAAGGTCATATGGTTCGATGCACCTAATTTAATTCATGTAGGTCTCTATTTGGGAAAAGATATATTGTAAAATTCAATTTTCTCCTAAAATGTCAGACTCACTAAAATACATGTTATCCATCACTGTGTTGATAATATTGGCATAACGACTCTCCCTAGACGCAACAAACCAGATACAAAAACAAAAATATTTGAAAAATAGCGACTAATTCAAATCACCATCCCACGAAGAATATCAGCACGCCAAAACGCTGTTCTTCACAGAATGTAAATCGAGTATATGATAAACATTTATCTATGCCACTACTATCCCATCTAATAACAATACAGAACCAAATGGATTACATTGGTATGACAGCAAATCAATTTAAGATTAATTATGCACTGCATATATAGTCGTATGGAACACCACAAAAAAATTGGACATGAGTTAAATGACACATAGATTTGAAAAATTACAACGTAAACTTTATTAGCACCTGGCAATCTTTAGACAAAGCAATTTATTATTCACTAGCAAGTTCTTTTAGACAAAGCACTGTGTAGTACGTTACCAAACAAACAGTATCGTGGAGAATGGTTACATTTTGGTGGACTAATTTTCTTTGAAGTTTCGGAATTAAAATTATTATTTTTAAATATTAATATACGTGTATGTATGCGTGCTGTGGTGTACATATATACATGTATAATACATATAGATATGCATATACATATATGTGTATGCATGCATATGTAGTTAGATAGATAGATAAAGAGATTGATTGATAGATAGATAGATAGATAGATAGATAGATAGATAGATAGATAGATAGATAGATAGATAGATAGATATATAGACAGACAGTCAATCATACAGACAGACAGATAAATAGATAGATACATACATACATACATACATACATACATACATACATACATACATACATACATACATACATAGATATGTTTCTTTATTAGCCACACAGGGCTGCGCACAGACAGGACAAATTACAAGGTAGAGCTTTTCTTTTGGGGGTAAAAAAAGGCGATTTGGTTTTCGATCAAAAGGGATCGTAAAGGGAAAGAAAGAGGACAAAAAAGGGGGGAATAAAATTTAAATAGATAGATAGATAGATAGATAGATAGATAGGTAGGTAGATAGATAGATAGATAGATAGATAGATAGATAGATAGATAGATAGATAGATAGATAGATAGATAGACAGACAGTCAATCATACAGACAGACAGATAAATAGATAGATAGATAGATAGATAGATAGATAGATAGATAGATAGATAGATAGATAGATAGATAGATAGATACATACATACATACATACATACATACAAAACAGAATTATTTATTTTGAGTTCGTTTTCCTTCGATTATTTTTTGCTCCTGATTTTCTTCCTGTTTGTTTTGTTTTGTTTGTTGTTTTTTTCTTTTCCCACTTTGTTTACAAGAAGAAATATAATTTTAGATGATGTAAAATAAAACTGACATACCACAGCAATCAAAATATTTATCGTAAAGCCGAGATGCATGATAAACTTGTTGACGCGGGGACCCGTTTGCAATCGATCAATCAAGAGCCAATTGTGTTATAGATTTTTCTATTAACGATGTTTTATTAAAGTATTAGATATTGATTAAAGTCGACCGATACGTAATTGTTCCCACCGAGGGAGAAATCACGCCAAAAAGATTAAATATATATAATAGAATCTACTGCCACTAATAATAATAATAACAATAATAATAATAATAATAATAATAATAACAATAATAATAATAATAATAATAATAAGAAGAAGAAGAAGAAGAAGAAGAAGAAGAAGATGGGGAGGAGGAGGAGGGGAGGAGGGGGACGACGAAGGAGGGGAGAAGGCGAAGCCTGATGATGAAGATGGTGGTGGTGGTCGCGATGATAATGATGATGATGATGATGAAGATGATGATAACAATAACACTGTTTTCTTTCAATAATAATAATAATAGAAACAACAACAATAATAATAATTTCTACCACCATCACCACCGCCATCACAAGCCGTGGACACTTACACAAACATTCTTGTCAGGCAACCGGAAGATGCAAATTTTTTTCGTCTTGTCCGCCATTTTGTTATTCCTTTTTGTTTTCTATTTTGTTAGTTTGCTATTGGTTCTGTTTAAAAAGATTTTGTGGGAAATTTTGTAAGAAATAACATGAAAACTAGAATTTAGAGAATTCGTCACAAACAAATTTGTTGATTAATCACAATTGCGAAGCACTTTCCCTAGAAAAGTGATATCAATGATGGGTTAGAGGTGGTGTTTATTTTTTTACTCTCTCTTCACAAAAAAAAAAGAAAAATGGTGATACCATTTCTTGTTAAGACAGTTGATAGCTGTCGTCCACTTAAGCAGACGACCAATGGCTCTTTGCTCCCCGATGTTAGAAGATTCTAATTATATTATCTATTTCCATTAGATTGTTTTTCTCGGTCATCGTAAACAGCTATTAATATTCCAGTGAGATGTACATCGTCGGTCAACATAGACCAAACGATTAAATTCCCAAGAGCTTGTGCTTGGTCGCTTAAAATTAGTAGCCAAATTTCCATTATATCATGCTCTACCGTCTTTAATATAAAAAAGAGGGAAGAACACGTAAAAGAATTTGGTTCTAGACATTCTTGTAAACAAAATGAGTGGTCACGGATGGAAAGCAATTGATCATAGAACCTTCGAACTTAGGAATAGCAACAGCAACAACGTTAAGATTTTATTCCCGGTCAGACGAAATTTCAGCGTGATTTCAATTTCCCTTCGCTCCATTTGTACACTAACATCTTTGGAGAAAGGCATAAACGCCACAGAGACTCATTACTTTTCTGCTATTAATTTATGTCTTTGCACTAGTGTCAGAAATCAGTCAATACGCTATAAATTTTTTCTAGAACCCTAGGAATCACAAGGCCTGTTATTGCATTTTCCTTGGCATATAAGTATCCGAGATCACACCAATCCCCACTGAAAGGGTCACCAATCCGTTGCAGGGCACAAGGCCAGAAATTCTGAAGGGAGGGGATAAGTCGATGTCATCGCCCCCAATGTGCTTTATTTTATCAACCCCTAAGGAATGAAATGCAAAGTTGACCTCGGCGGGATTTGAACTCAAAATGTAAAGAGCGGGAAGAAATGTTGCTAAGCAATTTGTCTGCTGTACAAACAATTCTATCAGCTCGCTACCATCTTCAGCTGAACGGTTAAATGTTAATTCCCAATAACCTGACTTTTATTCATGAATCTGGGGACAAACGTTTTATCTTAATTTAATATTTCGTCTAGAATCGGTGACTTGATGGCAGCATAATCAATGTTATATAAATGTGTGGCCCTGTTGTCTTCTTACTTCAGTATTATCCTATTTGTCACGACATGTGTTTGAGCGTCACGTTTTTAACAGGGTTATCTATGGAGAGAGAAAGTCTGTAAATTTTATGTATCAAAAATCACAATAGCAATGATGCTCCCAAAAGAGATTCAGTAGAATCCTAGGATAGAAATAATGTTGATGACCGGCAAATAATAAATAGAAACTGTTCGCAAAATGGAATAAGTTAGTTTGCTAAAAGAGTTTTTTTTTTCTTTGATGTTTCGATAGAGGCCCTTACTCTGATAAATGGTTTCTGTCCGAAAGGTTATATCTTTCCTTTATCTCACATCAAAATAAATTATTCCACATCACAAGCAGTGTTATAATAAATCGTTATTACGTCTGTGGAAGGAGAAATGAGCAATGTTCAGAATCTTTACAGGTCGTAAATATTGCACTTACAGCTGTTATTCAATTTTATTTATCTCTGAATTGATGCATGTCGGGAGGGAAAAAAGTGGGCTGAGATGGAGGTTCGCATGGATTGCTGCTTTCTGGTAAGAAAAAAGCTTATAAATCGTTATTATTTGGTTACCTCGTGCTTAACTTAAGAACGGTTACGGGGTGGGGTCGACAAAATAAGTACCACTTCAGCACTGGGTCCGATGAGATCGACTAGTTCATCTCCCTAAAATTTCAGAACCGTTAGCGCGTCGGACAAAATGTTGATCAGTATTTCTTTCGGCCCATTACATTCTGATTTCAAATCCTGCTGAGATTAATTTGCTTTTCATTCTTTCGTGAGGGTTGTTACAATAAAAGAGCAATCAAGTACTAAGATTCTTGTAATGGACGAGCCCTTCCCCTCAATTTACTAGTTTTATGCTAAAATACAATCAGGCTGAAACAAATTCCAGGCAGAAGAAAAAGGAGGCAAGATCAAGAAATCCTTCTATTTGGAAGCTGTGGGTTTTAGTTGATGGGCTTTCTGGACAACATGTGCGAAAAGAACGGAGTTGACAAAGTGATGGTTTGCAAAATGATGAAGACAGAGCACAAAGAATAAACCAACACTCCACCGGAAGCTGTGCCCTTAGCTGTGATCTGGAGGACTTTGTCCTTTCTCGACTTCCTCCGACATCCGAACTGCTTACACGCGTTTTTAGAAATTAATATTTCGACTTCTATACGTACATGCAAGATCTGATCTAAACCACGTAGTAAGTTTCCTACCGTGTATGTGGCAAGGGCCATAGATAACCCAATTGACACCATCTTACAGCATCATACACTAATACACCTTATCATACACGATCGTACACTCTCATACGCCATCATACGTAATCATAACACCATCAATAATTTTGCGACTATTATACCTAATTTTCAGACTCTCTTATTTTATCCTTTACAAAAATATTTTGTTATTTATTTCACTTTTTTTTTACCATCCGTTTCTATATATTTTTATATATTTTTACACTCTACCTTTTCTCGTTTGTCTTTTACTGCAAGTTTTATCCTCGAATTCAGTTTCGGTGTCGTCGTTATTACGCTCCGTTGAGGTTCACCTACCACCTCTTAGTCTGAATTTTTCTTTTTAGTATTTCCTATTAAGTTTTTGTTGTTCTGTTTTGTTCTCACTCAACTAAAAACGTACGTCACGCTGTCTACAAAGATCATTTTATGTACCCATATCACGGCTATTAACTCTTCAAAATGCATATTTATACACAATCGTGTGTGTATGAGTGCAAATGTGAGTGCTCGCTCCTGTGTGTGTTTAATGAACATATATTTCGACAACATATTTGAGTCTGTGCTTAAATCACACGGCTTTCGCTATATCACAATAAGGATAAATATTGTTCCTTTCGACATATTCACGACCGATCAGAGTGGAAGGTGCTTTTCTTCTCACTTCTAAGATGACAAAAGCTTCTTACTGAGACAATTCATTTTAACTATAAGTAAAACGCGATTGGGCTACATAACCAAATGTCTTGAGATATATAGCTAATTCTTTGCATTCTAAGTTCGAATCATGTTGAGGTCGACTTTTGCTTCCACGTTTCCGAGATCGATAAACTAAGTACCTATAAATCGTACAAGGCGGCACGTCGAACAAAATGCTTAGTGGCATTTCTTTCGGCTCTTTACGCTCGTTCTGAGATCAAATTACGCCGATTGTAATACTCTTTACTCTTTTACTCTTTTACTTGTTTCAGTCATTCGACTGCGGCCATGCTGGAGCACCGCCTTTAATCGACCAACTCTACCCCGGGACTTATTCTAAGCCCAGTACTTATTCTATCGGTCTCTTTTGCCGAACTGCTAAGTAACGGGGACATAAACACACCAGCATCGGTTGTCAAGCAATGCTAGGGGGACAAACACAGACACACAAACACACACACGCATATATATATATACATATATACGACAGGATTCTTTCAGTTCCGTCTACCAAATCTATAGCAGAAGACACTTGCCCAAGATGCCACGCAGTGGGACTGAACCCGGAACCATGTGGTTGGTAAAGAAGCTACTTACCACACAGCCGCTCCTGCGCCTATGTTTATCATCGAATGTTTATCATCGAATTCAATTTCGGTATCGTTATTGCAACCCGTTGAGATTTCAATATGAATTCTGCCACATTTCAATCCAAGTTTTTTTTAGTTTCAAAACCATTTTTTGCTTGTTTTTTTTTCTTCAAAAAAGTTTTAAAA
>NW_021832523.1:17500-30464 GCF_006345805.1 Octopus sinensis | reverse complement strand
GTAAAGCAATGCCGCTCCTTTTCAGTGCATTTACACTGTTTGAATCGATCGACAGACTGGCGCTCTCTCGCACTCAAAATTATGAATCAACTCTTGTAAGTTTAATTAAGTATTAACAATTAACCTGCTCAAGCGATTCAACTGAGTGTGTTTATTTCTATAATTAAAACACTAATTGATATCAGAAATAGGATTTAAAAAAAAACGGATTATTTCCTTAATTGGAGCAATATTCTATATATATATATATGTGTGTATGTGTGTGTGTGTGTGTGTGTACTCTTTTACTCTTTTACTTGTTTCAGTCATTTGACAGTGGCCATGCTTGAGCACCCCCTTTAGTCGAGCAAATCGATACCAGTACTTTTTCTTTGTAAGCCTAGTACTTACTTTATAGGTCTCTTTTGACGAACCGCTAAGTTACGGGTACGTAAACACACAAGCATTGTTTGTCAAGCGATGTTGGTGGTGGTGGGGAACACAGACACAAACTTATACACACATACATACATACCTACCTACATACATACATGCATACATGCATACATACACACACACACACACACATATATATATATTGGAATTAAAAGGTAATAATATATATATTAGAGAGCTAACTTGCAATACATATATGTGCGTGTGTGTGTGTATGTGTGTGTTTGTGTGAGTTTGTGTGTGTGTGCACGTGCGAATGCACGTGTGAAATTTGCGTGAAGTTGGAAACGGCAGCAAGTGAAATTTGTAGTATGATAATTCTATGCGCACGCGCACACACAGGGACACACATATATCCATACATACTTACGTACATGCACACACTTATATATATATGTATATATGTGTGTGTGTGTATGTGTATGTATGTGTGTGTGTATGTGTGCGTGTGTGTATTTTTAATATGCGCTTCGGCACTTGAAATTGAAAAAGATGTATTATATACAGCTCCTCATATCAAGCATCTTGGCATCCCTGAGGTAGAAAGAGTGTGAAAGGCTAACAATTCAAGAGAGAGAGAGAGAGAGAGAGAGAGAGAGAGAGAGAGAGAGAGAGAGAGAGAGAGAGAGAGAGAGAGAGAGAGAGAGAGAGAGAGAGAGAGAGAAAGAAGGGTGAGGAGGAGAAAGAGAGCTGGATAGGTTGTAAACATTTCAAACAATTACAGAGATGTAATTAGGATATGATGGAGAAGATCGCGTACAGGTTATTCAGTTAGCTGTTTCGATGCAGTTCTTAGATATGAGAGAAAACCAAACAAGTACTTCTTTTGAAGTTTAATTACATAAAATATAAACTTGGAAGCAACCAAATATGTTTTCAATACAATGTCTTCATTCTAAATGTGTGTGTCGGACTATCAATTTGAGATCGATATTTCGTACCCCAGGGACCCCACCAATATCCAGGAGCCAGGTTCTTATTCATCACCTTTGTCGATTAGGTTCTTTTGGATGTATACACACCCACACACACAGACCCACTCGCATATTTTCCCAATAGCCAGACGTGTTGTCACAGAAAACACTACATATACGAAGGCGGCGAGCTGGCAGAAACGTTAGCACGCCGGGCGAAATGCGTAGCCGTATTTCGTCTGCCGTTACGTCCTGAATTCGAAATCCGCCGAGGTCGACTTTGCCTTTCATCCTTTCGGGGTCGATAAATAAAGTACCAGTTACGTACTGGGGTCGAGGTTATCGACTTAATCCGTTTGTCTGTCCTTGTTTGTCCTCTCTGTGTTTAGCCCCTTGTGGGTAGTAGAGAGAGAAACGTTAGCACGCCGGGCGAAATGCGTAGCCGTATTTCGTCTGCCGGTTTCGTCTGTCGTTACGTCCTGAGTTCGAATTCCGCCGAGGTCGACTTTGCCTTTCATCCTTTCGGGGTCGATAAATTAAGTACCAGTTACGTACTGGGGTCGAAGTAATCGACTTAATCCGTTTGTCTGTCCTTGTTTGTCTCCTCTATCTTTAGCCCCTTGTGGGTAGAAAAAACAACAACAAAAAAACACTACATATACAACGGTACAAGCGCGCGCAAGCATGCGTGCGTGTGGTGTGTGTGTGTGTGTGTGTGTGTGTGTGTGTGTATGTGTGTGTACATATACATATATGTCAATATTGGGTTTTCCCTTCAGTTATGATAAAAACAATTTTACATTAATCTGATGGGCTAATCTATACGTGAAGGCGCGTGGCTTGGTTGTTAGGTTATTTGGCTCACGATCGTAAGCTTGTGAGTTCAATTCCTAGCGACGCATTGTGTCCTTGAGAAAGATACTTTATTTCACATTGCTCCAGTCATCTTAGCTGGCAAAAAATGAGTAGTACCTGTATTTCAAAAGGCCAGCCTTGTCACACTCTGTTTCACGCTGAATATTTCTGAGAACTATACTAAGGGTACACGTGTCTATGCATTGCTCACTCACTTGCACATTAATTTCACATGCAGGAGTGACAGTGTGGTGGGTGGGTGGCTTGCTTACCAAACACATGGTTTCAGGTTCAGTCCCACTGAGTGTTACCCTGGGCAAGGGTCTTCTACTGTAGTAGCCTCGGTCCGACTACATCTTTGACAGATGAATTGGTAAACGGAACAGAAAGAAGCCCGCCGTAATATATAATATATATATATATATATATATATATATATATACATACACATATATAGATAGATATAGATATGTGCATATATATATATATATATATTATATATATTATATATATATATATAGATAGAATAGATATGTATATATATATATATATATATATATACATATATATATATATATATAATATATATATAACCGATGTGTGGTCTGTTTAAGTCTCCGTAACTTAGCGGTTCAGCAAAAGACCACCGATACAATAAGTATTAGACTTACAGGGAATAAGTTCTGGGGTCAATTTGTTCGACTAAACGTCGTGTTCCAGCATGGCCACAGTGAAATCACCGAAACAAATAAGAGAGTAGAAAAGCCTTTGGACGGTTGATTTATGTAGTTGTTATCAGTGTATTTTGGCGATTTAAGAGTTTTGATGATTATTTCCAGCAGGTAGACATATTTAGTATGTCCGTTGATTAAATTGAATCCTTGAGCTATTTAAAGGTTTTTGTGGGGGCCTGCAATTGCCTATATTATTTATTCTGTTTCATTTTTAATTTATATATATTATATATATATATTATATATATATATATATATATATATATATATATATATAATATGATATATATATATATATATACATCGGGAGAGAGAGAGAGATGAGGAGAGAGAGGAGAGAGAGAGAAAGAGAGACAGAGAGAAAGAGAGGGGAATAATGAGAACCATGGCTAGAGGCACATTATATAAAACAAGGTGACGTAAAGACAATTCAGGCCTCGATACTCATATCTAGATCTTTTAGTCCACGACTAAAAGATCTAGAAATTCTTGTTTTCTGGTTGGCAGCGGTGGTGATGTTGTCGCGGACTGTAAAACCCTTAATTTCTGATATCTTTCAGTGTACTTAGTGTCACTTATAGGTGCCATTCTTATAGGGGCCACTTATAAATGACGCCGAGTGGAGAGAGCTATTTGCATTGTAAGCGTGTTACAATCGAGCCATCCTTGACACCAAGCGTTACATAATGGCGCATTGTTCGTCATTGGCGCATTGCAGGAAGCTCTGCAATTCAAGTTCTGGATGTCTCACAATGAGTGTGTGTGTGGTGTGTGTGTGTGTGCGCGCGCGTTTGTGTGTGTGTGTTTATATGTATGCACACACGGACGCACACATATATATTAAAAATTCCAGAGAGAAAAATAATATATTTTCCACATATTCATTAAAGAATAAAGAATTTACATAACAAATGCGATTTAATTTCAATGACGTCATTACATTCAATATTTTATGGCATATTTGTGATCTAAATCTAAACCAAAAGCAGGTTTTCTTTTTCATTCCTTCATTATTTTCTTTGTTGAAGTCTACAAGAAATAAATCATTATTAAAGGACAGACTGCAGATAAAAAAAACCCCTCCAGGATTTACTATTATCTACTTCTAAAATATTGTAGATCTTTCTTATGTGTGTGTGTGTGTATCTGTGTGTGTCTATGTCTGCGTATGTAAGTACATGTGTGCTTGTATGTACACACACACACACACACACACACACATATATATATTTACAGTGGTATTCACTAAAATAGAATCGATCTTTTTAAATATGCTTTTTATTATTAATCGGTTTATGATATCTAATTAGCAATTTAATTTTAGAACGACTAACAATGAAAAATAATAAAATAAAAAAATATGAGAGACGCGTGTTAAAAAATTTCTATAACATTTTAATAACTTTTTCCTTAAAAGGTTATTTAAAACGATAAATAATGTATTAATTTTTTAAAAAAAGTCATTGATATTCTTCTTAATTCTTGTTAATAATTACTAGTAAAACAAGGGCGATGAACTGGCAGAATCGTTAACACGCCGGACGAAATGCTAAGCATTATTTCGCCCGTTGTTCTGAGTTCAAATTTCACCTAGGTCGATCTCTACATTTCATCCTTTCGGGGGTTGCTAAAAGAAGTACCAGTTGAACACTGGGGTCGATGTAATCGACTCATTCCCACCTCCCACAAGATACTCTTGTGACAAACATTTGAAATAATAATTATTAGTGAAACCGATATGTTTTGTACACGTGGCAGTATTGTCGACATTGTTTCCTGTCGATTTTATTCGTATATAAAAAATGCCGAAGCGGAAATAGATAAGTAGTGACCTTAGAAAGAAAATTGTAGAAGTTCGCATGTCTGGCGACGGATACACTGAGTGTTGTAGACAATTTTCTGTACCGACTATTTCAATCAATTATTAAAGATATCGAGCCTACGGTTGTGACAAATTGAAAACGGAGCGGAAAAATATGAATATACATAAATAATACACAAAGGATATTACAAACCGACGAGTGGTAAGAAGAATATTTTTCAAAATCGATTTTATGCTACACGTTATGAAAATTTATTAACATCACTGTATACCCATGCGCACGCGCGCACATACACATACACAAATGTAATGTGGCACTCCGTCGGTTACGACGACGAAGGTTCCAGTTCATCCGTTCAATGGAACAGCCTGATCGTGAAGTTAACCTGCAAGTGGCTAAGTACTCCACAGACACGTGTACCCTTAACGTAGTTCTCGGGGAGAGTCAGCGTGACACAGTGTTTGACAAGGCTGGCCCTTTGAGATACAGGTACAACAGAAACAGGAAGAAAGAGTGAGAGAAAGTTGTGGTGAATGAATGAGTACAGCAGGGCTCGTCACCCACCCCCTGCCGGAGCCTTGTGGAGCTTTAGGTGTTTTCATTCTATAATCTCTCACAAGGCCCGGTCTGGGTGTCGAAGCCACGATCCTACGACCCCGAGTCCGCTGTCCTAACCACTGGGCCATTGTGCCTCCTCATAAATGTAATAAGTAGTCAGCTTAGAAGTGAAATTGTATGAGTACGCATGCTTGGCGACGGATACATTGGGGCTTCTGGACGATTTTCTGTACCGACTATTTTAATCATCATCAAAAAATATCGAGCCAACGATTGTGTGGCAAATAGAAAAAAGGAGCGGAAGAAAACGAAAGCTGTCAGAGGATTTCATGCAAAGACTGGTGAGACAAATTGGGAGTGAGCCTTGGACAATTTAGAAAGTGGTCAGCGAGCACATTGGGCAGCTGGGTATAAAAGTTTCATTATCAACCACAAGGAGGGCGTTGTGGACATCTGGGATCAACTGTGAGAATCCCTATCCCCTTGCTTAGGCTCTGTCACGTTAAAATTCGACGAAACAATGCAAAACACGTGTTAAACAAACCTGCTCAGTTTTTGTCGAAAGGTCTGTGGTCAACGATATCAAACTCGAACTTTATGACTACAACAAGAAGGCTACAGATAAGCAGAAACCTCTTTCGACTAAAAAATTCAACATTGAGATGGGTCGTTGCAAAATATCGATATCCATACTGTGAAGTATGGCAGTGCAAATCTAATGTTTTGGGGTGTGTTTTTCAGCAGGTGACCCAGAATGAGTAGTTGTATCAAAGATGGGATGAAAAAAATGATTACCTCAAAATATTAGACGAGAATCTTCGAATGCCAGCAGAAGAGTTGGGGTTTGGTGATAATTAGAACTTTTAACATACTTGAAAATTAGCAATAATGCTTCAAAGCATACGTCGAAATGCCTGGCTTGGCGAAGAGGATATCGATATTTTGCAACGGCCATCTCAATTGTCGCACTTGAATCCAATTGAAAATATTTGGTGCCACTTCAAAGTTCATATTCAGAAAAGATGCCCCCAAAAATCTGAACGTTTTAGAGATAATTGCGTATGAAGAATGGACACAAATTGAAACTTAAACTTCTGTTAAGTTTGTTTCTAGTTATACAAAAGTATAACAGTTATTGATAACAAACGCTCCGTTGTAAAAATGAATTAATAATTCAATGAAATTGTGTATATTAATATGTATAAATAATAGACAAAAGATATTACTAACAGACGATTGATAAGAAGAATATATTAAAACATGACCCTTTGGATAGAAAAAAAGACGAAGGCTGCCCGAAGGAGTTTAATCCGCATCTTTCGTAAATGCAGCTAAAGTTCTACCATTAGAACAAACAAATTCTTCGAGTTCCTCTATCCGTTTCAGAAACTTGATTCTTACCAGCACGAAGTATCTATTACTGACGTCATAAGAAACTAAGCAATTAAAGCTGTAAATAGTAGCTTATGAACACTGGGTTAAGAGAAATCTTGCATAGAAAAAAATAGAAAACATCCAAGGATGTGCTTTGAGAGATGAATTCATATCTCCTGTGAATATGACAGATGATCTACCGTTGGACCAAAGCAATTCTTCAGATGACTTAAAGAGCAATTTCCGATGTTAAGAAATAAGATTCCATGATATATATTCTTTTTCGGTGGACCAGTGATTCCAGTTGACCACCGAAGGTAGATCAAAGAAAAAATGTTAAGAAAACCGTTTGTAAATGAGTGCTACAAAGGGAAACCAAATATTTTTCCTATTAAAAACCACCTTTTTTACTCTTTTACTTGTTTCAGTCATTTGACTGCGGCCATGCTGGAGCACCGCCTTTAGTCGAGCAAATCGACCCCGGGACTTATTCTTTGTAAGCCCAGTACTTATTTTATCGGTCTCTTTTGCCGAACTGCTAAGTGACGGGGACATAAACACACCAGCATCGGTTGTCAAGCAATGCTAGGTAGACAAACACAAACGCACACACACACACACACACACACATATATATATATATATACATATATACGACAGGCTTCTTTCAGTTTCCGTCTACCAAATCCACTCACAAGGCATTGGTCGGCCCGGGGCTATAGCAGAAGACACTTGCCCAAGATGCCACGCAGTGGGACTGAACCCGGAACCATGTGGTTGGTTAGCAAGCTACTTACCACACAGCCACTCCTGCGCCTTAAAAAATTTTTTAAAAAATTAGAGAGCAGACATTACAAAAATATAGATTTAGGTATTCCGGAAAGAAAAAGGGGGGAGAAAAATGGGATGATCATGATACCGCAACATTATGTTTACTAGATTGAGATTGACCAGGGGTTAAAGAACATAGGTCATTGTGTTTATCGTTTTGTTTTGTTTTCATTTGCAATAAAGTATTTTACGGACAAAACACAAGGGGAAACCACTGATTAAGAAAAAACAAAAAAAAACAAAAAGAAAGAATCGTAATTTACTTAATGAAGTTTTAGATAATTTCTTGTAGTTATTTTTCTACGTCAGCCATATTGATATGAAAAGAAAAATGAATGCCAAGGGATTTCCAACGCAGAAACTGGACACCGCTATTAAGATTCAGCTAAATAAATAGATACATAAATAAACAAATAGTAGTAGTAGTAGTAGTATTAGTAGTAGTAGTAGTTAGTAGTAGTAGTAGTAGTAGTAGTAGTAGTAGTAGTGTAGTAGTAGTAGTTGTGTTTCATTTATTGGCCACTACAGCCGAACATTAATCAAAATGGGACAATACAACACAAGGGACAAGCGGGGCTAAACACAAAACTTCGTGTATAAAATTAATCATGATGATGATGATGATAATAATAATAATAATAATAGTAGTAGTAGTAGTAGATAATGATAATGATGATGATGATAATAATAATAATAATAATAATAATAAATGCCCTGATGCAGTACCAGGAGTTGCTCTCGTGGCTTCTCATCTTAATTGATTCAAAATGTTGTCATGTACATTGTTTTGTCTTGGTATAAAAGATGGGCTACAGCAAATATTCTGCTCAATACCACAGATTTGCTTGTCGGTTGTTTGACCGTAACCAGTTGAGCGTATACCTTAGTTGCTGACGACATGTGCATCTCTGATCACGACAGAAATAGTGGGGGAGCATCGTAGTCACGTGTTGCGAGGTATTCGTTGGGCTTTGGATAATTCACCTCTGGAAATATGGGTGTTTTGTTCAACATCCTTAAAACAAATCTTATTTGGGACGCTTGAGTGGGATGGGCTACTCAACCTGAAGAAAATTCTAACAGGGCCCTACCTGCAAGGTCATGCGCTGTTAATCTTGATATGAGATCACCAGGTCGCGCACATACGGTTGTGATATATGTGCCTGGTGTACCCTTATCAAATGGGTAGTCATGATGGGTATACTGGGCTTCGTATATTTTACCCCAGTGTCACTTTGATGGCATGCACTGTGCTCTCTCACTCAATAATAATAATCTTTTCTACTAAAGGTACAAGGCCTGAAATTTTTTGGAGGTGACTTAGCCGATCACACCGATTCTAGTAATTGACTGGTACTTAGTTTATATAATGGTAATGATAATCCTTTCTGCTATAGGCGCAAAGCTTGAAATTTTTGGGAAGGGGACCAGTCAATTTCACCGACCACAGTGTGTAACTGGTACTTAATTTATCGATCCCGAAAGGATGAAAAGCAAATCGACCCCGGCGTCGTTTGAACTTAGAACGTAAAGACAGACGAAATACTGCTAAGCATTTTGCTCGGCGTGCTAACGATTCTGTCCGCTCACTGCCTTAATAATAATAATAATAATAATAATAATAATAATAATAATAATAAAATAATAATATAATAATAATAATAATGATAATAATAATAATAATAATAATAACGATATTATTATTATTATTATTATTATTATTATTCAGTAGTTTTATTTTTTATAGCGTGCTTTCACTTCACTACTGAGCGCAGCTCTGTGTGCCTTGGGTATGTGCTGTGATTTGTAGTGATGCTCTGATGGGTATTGTATGGAAAGTGTTCTGCGTAGGATGTGTGCAGTGCCTAGTAGTGCAATTTTCTGTATGTTATATGTGTTTGTAAGTCCTGGTGTTTTTGTTATGTATTTGTCTGAATATTTTTTTATCATGCCTAATATTATTATTATTATATTATTATTATTATTATTATTATTATTATTATTATTATACTGCTGCGGCTGATGAGGTTGATGATGGTCTCTTTTTTTGTCACAGGAGCTTTAAATAACAGTGAACTTTATAAACTTTACAAGGACAGTTTTTAATTTGTGTTGGTATTTACATAAAAAATGAGAAGATGAAAGGCGGAAGAGGAGGAAATAAGAGAAAAAATATGAATAAAATACCAAATATGTGAAACAAGAGGATCTCCATCAACAGCCAGTCAAAGAGCCCCACACATCAACGATTACTCTGATGACCTAAATCATAATCATTACTCCAACCGTTGTACTCTAATATACGGGCGCATCGAGTAGCACCATTTGCCCATTTTCCCCTTTTGAAAAATTTACTGTGAGAGAATATCATGCTTCAAAAGTCAAGTAACATTGGCAAAAAATGGGTTAAACAACAGTTATTTGCGCAGTACTCTGTGGCCTCCGTGAGGAATACTGCTGTTTTTATATCAATAAAATAAATTAGGAAATGAATGATAATAAAAGATAATTAATAAATAATAGTGGCTGTGTGGTAGCAGCTTGCTTACCAAGCACATGGTTCTGGCTTCAGTCCCAATGTGTGGCACCCTGGGCAAATGTTGTCTACGATAACCTCGGGTCGACCAGAGCCTTGCGAGTAGATTTGGTACATGGAAACTGAAAGAAGCCTGTCGTATATATGTGTGTGTGTGTGTGTGTGCGTTTCCGTGTCTGTGTTTGACAACCGATGCTGGTGTGTTTATGTCCCCGTAACTTAGCGGTTCAGCAAAAAAGACCGATAGAATAAGTACTTGGCTTACAAAGAATAAGTCCTGAGGTCGATTTGCTCGACTACAGGCGGTGCTCCAGCATGGCCGCAGTCAAATGACTGAAACAAGTAGAAGTGATAAATAAAAAATAAATAAATAGTAGATAATAATATATAAATAATAAATAAATAAAGACACAAGTCCAAACAGCGTAATGTACAAACCCATATACACTATATAGACAAACATATAGACACACACCAACAGACGTAAACGCACGCGCAGATAGAGATACATATCACAGAGTGCCAAACAGGATTAAACAGGACGAGAAGAGACACATGGAACAGAGATACCCTGATGAGGTCACAGAGTGTGTGACGAAAGAATTTTGACAGACGTATAAACTAAAAATACTACGAATAAAAAGTTAGGTGAAGATTGAATAAACAGAGCGTGTGTTTAATTGGCAACAAAAAACAAAAGATGACCGTTCCCAAGTATAACAATGTCTGTTTCAACTCGTTCACATCAGGAATATTGCAAAACAAATACATGAACGTAAATAATAATTATCTCTATTGAGGAAGTAAAAAAGAAGTGTTTTTGTTTTCTGGTGCGCTGTACAGAGAAATTAATCTATTCCAGTACACAAGCAACATTACATAGAAGATTCAAGGCAGCGAGCTGGCATAATCGTTAGCTCGCCGGACGAACAGCTTAGCAGTATTTCGTCCGTCCCTACGTTGTGGGTTCAGCTGTCGCCGAGATCGACTTTGCCTTTCATCCTTTCGGGGTCGAGAAATAATTTACCAGTTGCGTACTGGGGTCGATCTAATCGCGACTGACTCCCCCCTCTCCCCAAATTTTGGGCCTAGTGCAGTCTAAAGTCATTCATACGCAGATCAACGGAATTAAATGCGAAAGTCCGTTGTGAAATATTAAGACAACTTACCATCGTACAAAGTAACGTTTTAATGGTTTTATTGTCTCAAAACCATTAATTTGTGAAAGATTTTGGTCATTCCGAGCGAACAAGGGAAGTACATACATTGATTATGTGTGCTGGATAATGTATGTGTGCATATATAGCTTCTCCCCACAGAGCCGAGTGTGCGCCTGTATTTCTTCTCAAATCCACATTACAGCATTGGCTGGGTCATGCCCTCCGTCGTCAACCAGCAGAATTCATCCACGAAGCAATTGCCCCAGCTCCCCTTCAAGGTTGGCGAAAGCGATGTGGTGGACAACGAAAAACCTACCTGGCTGATGACAGTCAAGGCTGATCTGGAACCCAACCTAGGCCCCCGTATCTACGGCGTTCGCCGCTGGAATAAGGAGTGGTTGGAGATCACGCGGTCGTTAGCCTGAAATCGCCTGGTCTGGTCGGCGTTTGTGAGAGATGCAGCATTGAGGATGAATGAAGCCAGCTCAACCCACTCCGAGTATATGCTGTCAAGTCAAGTCATTACAAGAGGGAAAATTACAAAACAACGGCAAATTATACCCCGATGGAATTCGAATTAAAATCAAAGCGGCACGGTTGCTCACCAGGACACTCTTTCTCCCACAGGGCTGTTGTACGAAAGCAAAAATGATAATTACTATTTATCACAATTGCACGAATTTATCGTAATTGCGAAAGAAAAGTGATATGGTTAATTATGTTTGACATATATAAAATCTCAATGTTATTTAATCACCGTTTAAATGGTATAACAATTAAAGTTTCTATAACGCATTCCGAAATTAGAACACGCGTATTAAATGCTTTTTCGCGTTTAGTTCTCTCGTAAATTGCTTTAGCTAATTAAGTTATTAATAAGTATTAATAGTTCTTTGTTAATTAGCTGCCGGTTCAAAAATATATATTAGAAACAAATGGGCGCAGGCGTGGCTGTGTAGTAGGTAGCTTGCTTCCCAACTACATGGTTGGATTTTCAGTCCCACTGCGTGGCACCCAGGGCAAATATTTTCTACTATAGCCTAGCGCTGTCCCGAAGTGAATGGGTTCAATTGAGAGAAACTAAAAGAAGCCCATCGTATATGTATATATATATATATATATATATATATATATGACCGTGTGTTGAAACACTCCTGTCACAACCTGGGACCTTGAAGACTGCTTTAATGCAAGAAAGTATACTAGTCCCTTAATATTTTATATTCAATATTTCATGTATTCAATAAGACAATCTATACTTCATTTCATTTTACTATATATATATTATTTATACTATATATTCTATATTCTACATTAATATTATAAAGAATATAAATAAAACATAAAAAAACAAAGTTGGATTTTATTTTTATAATATATAACCCTCTATACACAATCATAGAAACCCCTTTATATATATATATATATTCATGTACGTGTGTGTCTTCCACGTCGCAACCAGTGTTGGTGTATTTACGTCCCGGTAACTTAGTGGTTCGGAAAAAGTTAAAAACACAACCCAATCTGAAAAATAAATCTGAAAACATTCGAAATAACCTACAATCTGGGTGTATTGCAAAAGTCGGCATTACTTGGAACTGCACACGTATTGCGTAAAGTACTGTCTGTCTGAGGTCCTTGTTGTGACTTGATAAACAGTACAAACCCCCGATAGACACAATATCTTCAATCAACAACCCCGCGATATTGTATACAGTGCAACGTCTAGAATAATAATAATAAT
>NW_021832522.1:0-30659 GCF_006345805.1 Octopus sinensis | reverse complement strand
CCCATCCGCTCTACCGTCATCTGCTTCTTCTTTCGGCTCGGTCGCGGCCGTGGCGGAAGCCCGCAAAGTGGAAAAATACAAGAATCTTGCCACTCGGCATTCCTTCGTGCCTGTGGCTCTTGAGACATCAGGCGCTTCCGGTCCGCAGACCTCATGCTTCTTAAAAGACCTCGGTATCCTCATCGCTCGGAAGAAGATGGATGCTCGCGAGTCCTCTTGGTTGAGGCAGAGGATCTCACTTGCAATCGTGCGCGGGAACGCGCAAGCAATCCGTTCGGCTGGATTAATTTAGTTAACTGACAATTGTTTTGTTCATTTATTTGTCAATTTAAAAAAAAAATAAATATATTAATGAGAATTACTAATATTTGTTATTGTAGATTGCATTAATATGGCCTGTTCACTATAGAGAGGGTTCACTATAGAGAGGGTTGACTGTATTATTATTTAAAGACCAAACACGGGCAAAGCCAGTTAATTATAGGGTAATCTCCAATTTTAGTCAGGGTATAAATCTCGACGTATAAGCAATAGATTTTAATTATTTTTTCATTTTTTATTAATTTAAGTTAATTTTAATGGGATTGTCTATTGTTAACTATTAGGAGCAGAAATTCTTGGAATATCTTCTCTTTATCAACTACCGAGGTCCGCCACGTGAATTCGCCCAAATAAGATTCAAATAACGCTCGCGATGTTCCTAAAATAAATTTACGAGTTTTACCAAATTGCCTTTTTAGCTTTCTCTTCGCTCGCATCCATGTGTTCTCAATATTTTGAGTATGGATGGAGCGGTCCAAAGGGTGAACAAAATGTTCGGAGTGATTTATCACAGAATGTGAATAAATCCCTCCTCCAATGTCCACAATCCCACTATAGGCTGCCCAACCATCAGTAATGATATGGGTGCCGGGAAGTACGCGTCGAACGATAACTTCATTGAGTGTTTCCGCTGTCCTGTCTGAAGGATAAATGGAAAAAAGAATTTGCAACTTATTCAAAAAAGCACTTTCTAGTTTCCTCGTCTATTCCACCCAATACCCAATGGCCTGGTCGCCAATGACCTCGATGGTACTTTCTGTGAAAAAATTTGCACTCGTCGATTTCCACTATCAACTCTTCTAAAAATTAAAATTAAATGAATTACGTCATGTAGTTTTGCATGGAATGCATAACCAAATTGCGTTGTCCACGTTTCTTTTTGACTTAGATAAACCACAGCGTCTCTATTTTTGAGAATATAGGTCTTACTTTACAGCGAACGCATTTCATTGTGTTAGAGATCAACCGCCTCTCTGCGCACCAAATTACACACTCTTCTATATTATCGCCGAAGAGCCTGTTTAGAGACGAAAACCGGTTATATTCCTACATTATTTGCTCATCAGACTTGATTGCAGCAGCATCAACAATAGACGAACCCATTTAAAATTAAACAATCCCATTAAAATTAACTTAAATTAATAAAAAATGAAAAAATAATTAAAATCTATTGCTTATACGTCGAGATTTATACCCTGACTAAAATTGGAGATTACCAATTATAGTTATTCCCGTGACCGCCGATCCAAACGAGGGAGATCCTTCTGAAAGGTTTAATCGTTCCCGCAAGATCGGCCTGAGACGACGATGTCCCAGGGTCTGAGAAGCTAAGAGTCCTTTTTCGGTAGGCATTAAGTGCCTCCTGAGCGTTGCCATATCCGAAGGAATTTCCAACTGACATGGTAAACCCCGTAACGCCACGCTAAACCCGGAAGGTAAGAGATCCCCATTTCCAACTGTGTCGTGCCAGAAGTACTCGTTGCCTCACGGGCAGGGGAACGATAACGAGAATTAGCCCCAGGAAGAGGATGAATTAAAAAAATTTTAGGCTCCGCGGGCCAGACTATTTATTTTTGATTTAACAAAATTCGTACTACGATTTTTAATTTATAATTTTAATTTAAAATCATTTAACAACACATTTATTAATTTTTATAATTAAAATATGTTCCAGAAACTTGACATCTTTTTTTCTTCATAATAGCGTCAATATCTGGAGTGAAATCCTCAGTTACCGTCAATCTTAGAATCTCACTTAGATGAGTGTGGGTGAGCCTTGATTGAAATTTTGTTTTGTTCATGTTCATTAAAGAAAAAAGTTGTTCACATAGATACATTGACAAAATATACTTCCAAACATTGACAAGATTTTCGCAGCTAAGGCTGTTAAGTTGGGATACTTCGACGAGAGATATTTATAAAAGGTGTCTAAGCCCACCATGGTAAATTTATTCTTTAGATCTGAGTCACATTTCAATTCAATTTCTTCTCTTTTCTAATTTTTCCCATCAAATTATTGTATTCATGAGCATGGTGGGTTTGGTAATGTCGTCGAATGTTATATTCTTTGACAACTGAAATTTCTTGTCTACAGACCAAACAAGTAGGTTTCCGATTTAAATCGGCAAAGAAATATTCCAGTTTCCACTTTTTTTGAAAAGATCTGCATTCTGTATCAACTTTGCGTTTTGTTGAAAAAGGAACTCCCTTATATTTCATATAATGGATTTTTGTGCTATTATGTCCACATGACACACTAATGAGAAAGGCAAGACATTCACCACCCAGCAAATCACATTCATAACTCAACTCGCTCTTTATTCAATATTCATGATTGACTGACTTTATTTAATTTGACCATTTCCTTTACTGACTTGGTCATCACTACTTTCACTGCTTTTTCCAAATTGTGAGACGCTATGACCATTTGTGCGGCCTCCAAATAATTCTTTCTTAGCCGTATGTCACTAATAAAGAAGGAGACACACCTCAAGGTATGTGGGAAATCAAAAGGTAACAAAAAGACTTTGAGGAGTTCTAAAATTTGTCCAGTCTGGCCAGGAAAGACATGAACCCCTTCAGGTCGTTTACTCAGGAAGCTAGCCTTAATGGAGTCTCGGAGAACATTTTTAAACGAAAGCTGATATTCCAAGTCACAAATCTCTAAAAAGTGGCAAAACATAACGACGACTTTTAAATAGAATAACTACGTTTAGCAGAGAATAGCAGAACGATAGCTACATAAGAATAGCAGAACGATATTCTTGACTAACCAGTCAGTAAATTATTGATTTTAACTGGGTTACCCAAAAAGATCTAAAAATGAATATTTGGAGTTAGCTAGTGATTTACGAAAACTCACTTTAAGGCTCCATGAAGACCGCAGGCTATTTATTAAATTGTCTGAACGAATGTTTTCTGGCATTTAAAATATTCAAAAATTTAAAATTTACCAAATTAATGGAATATTTAGAATTTTTCAGAAAAGGAGCAATCCCAGGTAGCAAGCCCATTCGACAAAGCACCGTCCATCAAGATCCGAAAGGTTTGAGTAGGATCTCCGAGGCCAGGTACATTGAAAGGGAGGATAGATATGCCAGGAGTGCTAAATCGGATGCAGTACGGATTCCCGCACCTCCGAATTTTAGCGGAAGCGAGCATTGGGCCCATCCCGGAACATCGAGGTGGACTTTGAGGACGGATTCAGCAGCTTTTTTCAGAATGACGTCGTATGCAGGGAGTAGATCCATTTGCAAGAAACAGGAATTGCTTCTGAGAATGAAGAAACCGTTATATAGGTAAAAAAAAGATAGCTAAACTAATTAATGGCCTTATGAAACACCCGGCCTGCCTTTGAATGGCGAAGTCCTCGGATCATAGCAATCGACAGACATTCCAGGAGCCAAAATGACTCTCTGATTTGTCCTAGAAATCCGTCGACCAAGCGAGCGAAGGAAGCGAAGTGTCTTGGGGCCGAAGATCCCGGAAGACTCCAAGGCGATTTTTATTTTTGTATTATTTAATTAGAATATATTTTTGTATTAATTAAAAATATTAAAAAAATATAAATTACGCCTGTAATGTCACGATCTTTCACTTGCAATATTATTCGATGGTTTTTATTCTTTTTTTATAAAAAGGAAATTTACTCCGCAACGATACAAGTCCCTGACAATTAATAACATGAATCCCCACGCTCGAAAAATGGAATATGCCGTCCGTGGACCGATTGTCACTCTGGCAAATGAACTCACATCTGAACTTAAACAAGTTATCACAAGATATAATTTTAAGGGGAAAACTCATCCTTTCGACACTGTAATGATGGCCAATGTCGGAGACTGTCATGCATGTGGTCAAAAACCAATTTCCTTTATAAGACAGGTAACCTAATTAGTCCAATCTGTGTAGTTGTCCGCCGCCTGTTCTTATCCTTCTGGTCTTTTGAAATCCGGCATTTTCCCCTCCGACGTGGTTGAACGGGCACAGGCCATCCTGTCGGGCTGTGGCGGTTCAAGCATAGGCAAAAATATTCAAAAAATGAACATTCCTAGGCTCATACAGCCCAAGTCCAGGAATTGAAATAATTCGACGTCATGTGGCCCAATACATTGAAAATAGAGACGGGCATCCCTCAGACTTTGGCAACATTATCCTCACAAACGGAGCAAGCGATGGAATTAAGGTATATTCACGGACTAAAGCAAGACTGTGTTGAGTATGTTCATATCAGAAGAGGGTCCTCGGTCGGGGGTGATGATTCCAATCCCTCAGTACCCTCTGTACAGTGCCACACTCACAGAACTCAATCTTAATCAAATAAACTACTACTTAAACGAAGAGAAAGACTGGTCGCTTACACTTCAAGAACTTGAGAGATCCATTGCCGACTCAAAAAAGGAGTGTTCTCCACGTGCTATTGTCGTAATCAATCCTGGAAACCCCACTGGGTCGGTCCTCGAGAAAGAGAATATTGAACTCATCATTGAGTTTGCCAGGAGACACAATTTGGCCATTCTTGCTGACGAGGTTCAATTTTCGCTTCACCGAAAAGGTCTACCAACATAACGTGTACGCACAAAATGCAAAGTTTTGGTCGTTCAAAAAAGTGCTTTGTGAAATGGGTCCCGAGTACAGTTCCGTCGAACTCTTTTCCTTCATGTCCGTGTCTAAGGGATACATGGGAGAGTTCAATATTTGTGTTTAACTTTACAGATGTGGGGCACGTGGAGGATATTTTGAAATGTTCAATGTTGACCCGGAGGTGGCTTTTCAGATCCACAAGTCATTCACGGCTCGACTGTGTTGTACTGTGTTTGGACAGGTTTTTGTGATTGAGTTTTTTCTAGGTGGTTGTTGACGCAATGGTCAACCCTCCCACTCCAGGAGAGCCTTCATATGAATTGTTCTCGCAGGAAAAGGAGAAAGTGTTGAACGAGCTGAAGGAAAAGTCTATTTTGGTGACTAAATCATTTCAATCCATGGAGCATATGTCTTGTGTTGAGTTAAAGGGGGCAATGTATTCTTTCCCGCAGATATACCTTCCGGATAAACTCGTCAAAGAAGCAGAGGTTGGCATTTTGATAGTTTTAAAATAGAAACGAAATCTTAGTCCTGATGGATTTTACTGTTTTGAAATGTTGAAAAACGTTGGAGTTTGCCTGGTTCCCGGGACTGGGTTCTGTCAGAAGGAGGGAACTTACCATTTCCGAACTACGATTCTGCAAGATATCCAAGTCTTGCCGGGTATGCTTGAAAAAATCAGACGTTTCCATTTGGAGTTTATTTCCAAGTATTCTTAATTGATTTTATACTAACATCTACTAATATCGTTTGGGGATTTTGGTTTTTGGGTGTCTTATTTTATTAAATTCTTTGTAGTTGTGGTGTCTTGATTCTTGTATTTTTGGTCTTTGTCTTTTTGTAGCATCTTTGCTCAGTTGTTATCATCCCTTTGATCCTTTTTCCCTTTTTATCCATCTTTTTTTTTCTTTCTTACTCTTTTCAATTCACCCTCGTTTCCACTTATCCTTTCACCTCTTTTCATTCATTCTGTTTTCTCTTATTTATATGACACCCAAAACATCACAACCACCCTGCAGTTTCCTCCGTGAATCTACGCTTAACAAGGACTGTCTGTCTTCAGCTCTCATAAATAACGCACTTCGCTGCTTCTCCTGTAACAAGTATTTCCACTTGTACTGGCCAAACATTTGTAAACGTAAGGCACTGGCACTAAAATGCTGGTCCTGTCCTTCTTGCCTATTTCAGCCCCTCTGAAACCCAAAAGTTCCATCACGGAAACCCCTTGCGGACGCTATTTGCCCGGACAAATTCTCCGCAGAAGACGTCCTTCCTGCATTTTCCTTCTCCGCCGCAGCCGCTTTGTGCTCGTGAAAATCCTTAAGGCCGCTTGCTTTCGAATTTTTGGCCTTTCTAATAAATGACATCTTTTTGTCTCTATCCTAATCCGCTTGGGTCCAAATCATCCTATTTCCTTTTTTGGCACTTAGTTTTAGTCTAGAATACGTGAAATCAGATCGCTCTCTTGCCACAGGCGTAAAAAACAACATCTCGGTTTGTATGAATCAATTTGCCAAGGACGATTTTCTCAGCTCGATTCTTGCAAGCCATGTCGAAGTCGCCGGCACTACAGTCCTCGATTCCAACTCTCTTGGGTCCCACATCATGTCAAAATTAATCGAGGGCGACACCTGAGCACCCGTGAGAGTTCTGGCCTCCAATAGCGGCATACTCCCATCGACCAAACATGTAATTAACACTTTGAAGACCAAACACCATCCAGCACCTCCAACCTCGGGCCATTTCTAGCTATCGAAGCTACGCACTTCCCTTAGAAATCCACGAAAAATGTGGGCAGCCGCGCTCTTAAATCCTTTTCGCCTAGCAGCAGTGCAGGGATTGAGGACCTACGCCCAAGTCACCTTTGCAGTCTAATTTCCTCCGTAATTGGCCCAACAGGCCCGCTGTTCATTACTTGATCACGGCATTAGTCAACAACCTTTTTCTCTCAGATTGTCTGCTTTTGCTCGTAGACTCTTTCTCAGCCCACCTGTTTCTTTTTTTTAAAAAAAGACAGCGGTGTTCGCCTAATTGCTGTTGGAGTACCCACTCCGTACTTCACCTTGTTTCCGTTTTCAGGAGCATCTCCACGTACGGGCGCTTGGATTAACGTCTATCCCTCTCCTGCAGCAGGAAACTTGCTAGACCCAGAATGCTTAAGAATCAGAATTTCTCTCCGACTCGGCTTAAAAATCTGCACTCCTTACGAATGCCGATGCGGGGATAACGTCAACGTAAAGGGCCTCCACCCTCTGTCTTGCCGGTGAGTGCAGGCCGACTCCCACGCCATTCGGGGCTGAACAACATTGTCAAGAATGCCCTCGAGGCCTCTGGAGTCTCCTCGCATCTCGAACCACCGGGCCTCTCAAGAGACAACGGGCAAATACCCGACGGTGTATCGCACTTCCTATAAAAGTGTGGAAAAGCACTTCTTAAAAATTGTTTGGTATTTTATTTGTGTCTGATTGTTTTATTTTCATTTGATGAATATTTTTAACAGAAAATAGATTAAAAATTGTAGTAGTTTTGTTTTTACATTAATTTAGAAACTGTTTAAAAAACATGTTTATCTAATAAATGTTGGGGTTAGGACTATTATCAGGTCTCTGTTGAAAGGTGTCTCAAGAAGACGATAATCTATACAATAAACAAATAAACTCAGTATCAAGAACACACAAAGTTTTGAGACAGCCCTATTAAAAGGAAAGAGGAACTTTATTCTTCGTAACATAAAAAAGAGTATGGCCACTCTATTAAAGAACACTTAAGCAGTACTCCCAGGAGGTTGATTAGGCTAAGTTTGACCGGAGGAAAATCTCAGATCAATAATCTTTCTAACGACTCCACAAAACTACTGTTCCTGATTGATTTGATAGAATTTTTTCCAGAGTAGACAAATCATATTTCTATGTAAAAGTCGTATGGAAACACAGATAGTCACAACGCAGAAATTCCACAAACTAGGAATTGATCTCTCTCGAGCTTCGATGCTGTATTCGGATAAACAAATTTATGTAGTAATTTTTGAATGAAAATTAAAATAATTAATTAAGTTCCAATAATTTCATTCTCTAGACCAGGGGTGGCCAACCAGTCGATCGCGGCGCATTTCTTGGTCAATCGCCTTCGCTATATAAATACGGGATACAAGACAATACAGGACCTGTTTAACGGATCTTGATGATTCCGTGAGAATAACACTAAGCTCATATAAGTCAGAATTCAAAATAATCGCAAGAGAATTACAATGCCAAAAATCCCATTAACTTTTAATTATAAAATAAAAATTCTGTTATTAAAATATATCGCCGGTGAAAAATGTTGGCCACCCCTGCCCTGGAGTAACTGGATTTTTAATTTTTTCTCGCTATTTATATTAAGATTTGAACTCAATTCTAATCATACAAAAGGAATCTGGTGTTGACTGCTTTACAATTGAAACCAGTCTGTTCAAAAACCAGGGACATTTATTTTTTTTTTAAATTTAGAGAAAGATAATTCAAATAATAAAATATAGCTAGTGATCAAACCGGCCTGAGCAAGATGGGCGATATGTCAACATGTCGTTTTCATTTGCGGCAAAGCTATTTACGATTTTTACGAGCTGCACGTTTGATGAAGTGTGCATTGCTTCAAACAACAGCTATTCCGATTTCTTGGAACAACCATAACACTTTTCGAGGCTCCCCACCTCGCATAGCGACTTTTCCTCGGATTTCTTTGATGAAAGAAGTCGTTAGAGGACCGGTTACCCCAGATTTCTCCACAGAGATAGAAATGAAACAATACCGTTGACCAAGATTTGCATATTTGGCAATTTTTCTTTTTTCTGCAGTAGAGGCTGAAACTGCAGAAGAGACCATGTTAGTTTTGGAATGGGTTTCAACAACACAAGGAAATGTGATGTTTTCTGTTCAACGTGTAATAAATTATGGCATATTAACTGTGCACATCTTACCAAACCCGCAGTGAAATTACTTTTTTGCTGGAAGTTCTATGGCTTCACCCGGATTTATGGTTTCACAGCATTAAGCTTGTCGTGTGGCACATAAGTATCTTTAGCTTCATAAATCCAAATCAGATCATTATAAAGTATTACCTCTATTTGGAGCACCTATTTAAAAAATGTCCCAAAAATTGAGGTTCGATATTTTCTTTAGATTTATCTACAGTTTACCGATTTAAATTTGCTTTTTATTAAATTTATTAATAAATAATGTTTTTTATAGATTTTAAAAACAAATTTATTAAAAAAGATAAGAAAATAGTCAGTTAATTTCCCTCAGGTTGCAGATTTTTTTGTTTCATTCCTAATATTTTTCTGAAATTTAATAATCTTTCAAAGCTTTTGGAAACAAATTGAAAATGTTCTCTTCAAGTGTATTCATTGCGGTTATTGTTTCCAAATAAGATATATTCTCGTCATCATTTTCTACTTCATTTTTAATAATTGTATCTTGAATTTAATATTAAACTGATTTAAAGTATGGAATGGTAAAACAATTCGGATTCGCCAGTGGCTGCACCGCGAATAGCAACGATTTACCTCGCAAGATTGGTATACATATTCTCTGGTACAGCCAGTTGGTTTCCAGGTGATCAAAGGTCTTCTTTCCGATTAGTTTCTAAATTATAGCCAGAATCCTCTTTTCAGCCGGCCCAATCTTAATTACAGTGCGACCTCGAATTGGGGAAAACCAAGTAGCGGGGAAACCCTCTTTTTTGGGGAAAACCTTGCTTTTGGGGAAATATTTTTGCCATCCCTATAAAATACGATGATTTTTAATGAAATAATTAACCTGGTAAAAAATTGAAATTATCAATTTTTAAAGTTATTTTATAAATTTTAGAAAGTCAATGCCTAGAAAACTAAATCAAAGTGAAAAGATCAGAATTTGCAAGGATATACAGTCGGGTCATAAGGACAAAATGATTTGTGAAGGATTTAACATCTCTAAAGGAATGCTATACCGACTAAAAAAGAAAAGGGAAGGAATCTTAGCTCAAGGTTTCTCAACATCCGAAGGGACAATTGGATACGAATTGAATGCCCAAGTTTACGAGATTTTTCGTAATCTCAGGTCGAAAGGTTTCCCAATTAATGGGCCAACCTTAAAGCTTATTGCACGTAAAATTGCGTATAGAAATTCAAATCATAATTTCACTGCTTCTAATGGATGGCTTTACAGATTTAAGAAACAATTCGAAATAAAATTCAGAATATTACATGGCGAATCACGATCAGCTGATAAAGAAGGTGTGGAAAACTTCCGATCAACTTTCAATGATTTGCTTGAAAACTATGGGGGAGAAAACATTTTCAACTGTGATGAAACTGCATTATTTTATAAAGCTGTTTCCAAAAAGAGTTTTGTTGAAAAAAATGAGTCACACAGCGGACATAAAATAAGAAAAGAACGTATGACACTTCTTTTGTGTTGCAGTTACACAGGAGAAAAATATAAACCGCTTATAATTGGGCGTACGAAGTCACCAAGAGTATTAAAAGGTGTGAATCTGAGAGAAATTGGCATTGAATATGATGCTTCGTGCAAAGCCTGGATGACAAAAAATATTTTTGAAAATTGGTTATCTCGATTTAACGAGGAAATGAGAGAGAAAAGAAGGAAAATAGCATTGTTAATTGATAATGCAACTTGTCATGCTGTTTCTCTCAAACTTTCAAACGTCGACGTAATATTTTTTCCAAAAAATACAAGTTCCTTAATTCAGCCATGTGACCAAGGGATAATAAAGGCATTTAAGAATCATTTTAAGAGGACTGCAGCGAACAATTTATGGAACATTTGGATGATCAACAAGTTATAAACAATGCGGAATGCGCATTCACAATGCTGCTAAATGTTATTAAAGCAAGAGACTCCGGAAAATGTACTTGATCTATTCAGATTCAAAGCAAATATTATGAGTTCGATGCGAAAAAAACAAAACACTCGATTAAAATTAACTGATTTTTTTATTAAAAAATAAAAATTGTAGTTATCCGTCTCGGTTATATTATTAAGAGAGATATCGAACAGGCGAGACCTAAATTTAATGAAAAACCTTTTTTTGGGGGAAAACCTCAAAATTGGGGAAAAATTTCCCCAATTCGAGGTCGCACTGTATGTTATCTTTAATTATTTTATTTAAACCCTCAAATTTATTATTACTAATGAGAGAATTTGATTTAGAGTTTACAATTCTTGACCAAAAAATGATTCAAAAACTTTTTTTTGCTTTGAAAATTTTATAAATATGATGACTTTAAAAAACTTACTAGATTAGTCATGATTAACATTATTTTTTCAATAAAATACTAGTTAATTACATTCATTTTAAAGAATTAAAAGCATGACGCACAATATGAAAAAATAAAGTAAAATGATGATAATGTCCGTTTTGGATTTACATATACTAAAATCGATAATCTCCAAAGACCCAAATTTTTCTTATGTGATGTTATATTCTCTAACCAGAATATGAAACATTCCAAAATGGAAGAGGACTTTTTAAATAAACATGGTGGAACTAATAGCAGCAAAAATGATTTTGAATTTCTAAAAATCAAGGGAACTCAATATGATTTGCATTCGCAAGTGACTCTTCCTAACTAAGGATTTGTATATTTTGATAAACCGATTTTTTTGCCTCTTATAAATTGGCCTATAACACCGCAAGGTCTAAAAAGCCATATACAGTCGGAAAAAATTTGATTAAATCATGTGCATTGGAAATGCTCTCATTAATACTCGGAACAGAGTTAAGACAAAAGATTGAATCAATCCCGCTATCCAATAATATGATTCACAGTCGAATATGTGAGTTAAGCAATGATATTTTGTCAAAAATTATTAGAGATCAAATCAAGTCTTTTTTATATCTTTTTAGTTGGACAAATCAACTGATGTCTCTTATTGTGGTAAACTTATTGCACTAGTTAAGTATTTTCATGATGGTGCATTGAAAGAAGATTTTTTGTTTTGTAAAAAATTATAAATGTCCACAAAAGGAATAGATGTCTTTAACATAGTTAAAATGGCTGCATTCAAAAATAAATTATTTCTGACGTCGGAGAATAGAAATATACAATCTCACGAATTTCCCAACCTTCAAAAGTGGTCGACAATTCAATAAATCCTACTCTTCGTAGAGGAATGATGTCTCATTTATAAGTATTTTCCACATCTTTGGAAGGATATTTTAGAACGGATCTAAATATTTTGAATGAATGGATTCTGAGTCTATTTTCTTATAATCTGAAAATTATGTCAGATGATCATGAACCCAAGGAAGATCTGATTGATCTTTGAACAAACAATGCACTTAGTTTCTTGAAAAATCCCGTCAGTGGTTCGAAACCCAAGTCAGTCGTGAACTCACGGATTGCAACATCCCTGCAGCCGTTTGAGTTTTTTGTCGGCAGATTCACTTGCTGAATATACTGCCGAGACTTTTGAGCACCTCAAAAAACAGACATCCAATGCCCTCTGATGACATAGGGAAGTTTCCAACACGAGACAGTGCTCCTACATTGTCAATTTCTTACCAAGAAATCTCGGAAGGGATTTTTCAGACCGAGTAACAGTGGGGGAATTAATAGTCTCTAGCCGAGTCATATAAGAACATGATTTTTCAATTGACTATGGAAGTTGGAATCTACCTGATCAAATTTATTACCAAACTTGTCTAACCGATCATCAATGCTGAGATCCCATGCTTAGCTAGGGATCTTCTTTTTAATTCACATTTTACTGCTTTTCGAAAAAATGATGGCGGTGTTCACTCTATTGCATTCGGTAATGTCTATAAAATTGCAGCCCAAAGAGTATGTCTCCGTGTTGCTGCTGAATTATCTCGAGGTCAATTGGAAGTTAGTGTTCTCAACGGATATGAAGCCGCTGTCTATGCGACAAGGGTTTTTTTCAACCGACGTAAGAATTTCCCGAATACCTTCGCAGTAAAGCTGGATATCTCAAACGCGTTCTATAGCCTGAGGAAGAATTGTATGTTGGAATCGTGCTTGCAGTGTACGCCTGAAATCATGAGACTGGATCATCTTAATTACGAGTCCGAAATTTTGCATGTCTTTGACAAACAAATAATTCATTCCCGGACAGGAATTCAACGAGGTAGTTCGTAATGTTAAGACACCTTTCAACCGCTGGTACTTCGACGATGCCACTATTGGAGGCCCCGTTGATATGTTCATGAATGAGTTATCTAAAATTGTTCCTGCCCTAGCAAAAATAAGGCTAAAAGTCAACAACAAAAAACTGACATCATAAAAATTTCAATCCCAACATTTTGACTTAATAATAGCGAATATTTCGGAAATCTTGGCAGGCACAAAACAAACACACCTTAATGATTCTTTTGGAGAGTCCGGATTGCAAAACCACCTCCGAGCTAAATGACCCGTTTTCTTAACGCCTTTCTCTACGTGACTCCTACACGGCCTTTTTCCTCCTCAACAATTGCATCCACGTCCCGACTTATTATGCTTATTAAGATGCTCTCTTTGCCGTATACAAGATGAAATATTGCAATCTATCGATAATACGTTAAGATTGTGCGCCGAGTCTATTTTAAACATTTATTTCTATGATGATAGGTGAACGCAATGTGAACTACTACTTAATTCTGGCGGAGCTGGCTCAAGATTTGCCCTGGAGCTTGTCCTCGCGCCTTTTTGTTATCTCACTATCCATCCAAAGGCTATCTTTGGAGATTCTACATAAATCCCCAGAATCTTCTTTGGAAAAGCCTTTTGAAGATGGATGTATGCTGTGGAAAGATTCAGGATTAAAATTCCCATTCCAAACATCATTCTAACAAACCTGGAAAAATTTACGCTCCCAATCCACGTCAGAAACCTTTCAAAGAGGCTTAACCTGCATCGACTCGTCTGTTTATGCTCTGTAACTGTGCCAAACACCGGGTTATGGTTGAATTCTATGCCAATAATCGGCCTCGGAACATTTTGGATGACTGCATGCGCATTAGTACTGCACTGAAAAATGGACTTGAAATCTGCAAACAAAATCGTCGAAGATGTAAAAAAAATGATAGACGTTAGAAATGTCAACTCACTCTTTGCAAACGAAGTGTTAAACAAGCTCATCGGTATCCGCTGTTAATAATATTATCTTACGAGCTTTTGAGTCAGCGAGCTTCTTTTGGTGCTAGGGCCAGTAAGCCCAGATCGTGGAGATGGGGAAAGACCGATGGGATGACCAGCTTTTGTAAAAATTGGTCTAGAAACTTCGCCAGGAACTTAAGAACTTTTTGAAAATTGTTCATATGAAAATAAAAATCAATTTTCATTTCGATTACGTAATAATTGCTATAAGTTATATCACTCTCAATTGTCCTCTGTGGAAACTGTTAAAACGTGTCAGTTCCGTATCTGTGCAACCACAAATGGCGGAGTTATACATTAACACGGATTTCACAAAGGCATTGTAAAGCCTTGTCCGGAGTTGAACATTCGCTGATTCATATGATAGTCATTTCTTTCAGAGTTTGTGCATTACTGCAGATGGCAGCATTTTTCTCCTTGCAATATCCTCACTGTTTCCCAGAAGAGAGCCAAGTTTTTGTACATGGCGCCATCTTCCACAAGATCAGTTTTTTTTTGTTTACATAAAGGAACCATTTTCTTAATTGCTCCGGTGCAAGTTCGAGAAGTTCTATTAATGAGGATCTGTCTTCGGATATCAATTCCACGTCATCGGCATAAATTGTTTTCTTGGTTCCACCTTTGTAATATGGTCTTAGATCTCGTAATGCAGACTCCAAGTATATTCTTAATTCAAGTTCAGTGTTGGCAAAAAGCAATCTAATTACTCTAACCGAGCTTTCATCCAAAAAGCGTTATAACACCTCAATCAGCTTTGCCCTGATTATTGTGTCAAAGACCCTGGACATGTCAATTCCCAAAAGCGTGGTTGCACATTTGAATCTTTGAGATATAGTGCATCTCCATCGATGGCTCCATACAATATCCGCTGTGGATCTCCCTTGTCTGAACCCACTATGACTGGCAGAGAGGTATTCGTTGACAGGCTCTTTTATTCGCTTCAGGATGATCAGTGCAAGCACTTTTTGAAGAGAGTCTAAAAGAATGACCGGCCGTAGGTTCTCCAAAGGGCCTTTCGGCTTATGTGGCTTTTGAATTGGGATTAGAATGCCTTTCCCCACAGGTAGAGAAGAATTCGATGTGAACATATCGTTCAGCAATTTAGCAATGGTTTCAAATAGTATATATGGCCCGTATTTCAGTAGTTCGGGGTTAATGTTATCGGGTCTCGAAGATCGATTGTTCCTCAATTTTAAAATTGCTGATTGCACTTCTTCAGACGTAATCGGAATTACTAATTCTCTTTAGGGTCCGACAAAAGCATCCAGAGATCCATTTAATGTGTTAAATTGCTTCTCAAAGTGGTTTTCGATGACTTTTGTTTGTTACTGAGGGTAAAGTATAATTCTTTCCTCAAAGTCATGTATTCTTAGGTGAGTTTTTTGTTCCTTATTTTTTAGCAGACGGGCTCCTGCAAACATTTGTGCACCATCTTTTAAGTTTTCGATTTCATTTATATTAGTCCTCATTAGATTTCTTATGTGCTCGTTTTTTAGTTTCTTTATTTGCCATTTCAAAGAATTACAATCTGTTTTTAAAATCTGTTTTTTATTCGCGTCAATAGTATTTTGTAATTTAAGCCTGACATTTTTTTGCCTTAAGGATATCATTGGAACTTCAGGATGGCAGGCTTTCATAAGTTTTCCTCTAGTTTCAATCTTCTTTCCGATATGCTTATCCGCTATTCCAAATGTCTTGATTTGACTGAGGCATGTCCAGGTTTTTCAATAGACATTCAATGTGTTGTTTATAAGCTTCTTGAATAAGTAGATTAAAGGTTAGCTTTCCGATCATATATCCGGCTTCTCTAGAATTTTTGGTATAGTCTTTTTTAAGAACACGAGATGGATTTTAATGCTAATCATAGCCATAACGATTTTGTGATCACTGTCGACAGTTGATCCTCCATAAGAGCGTGAGTCAAGCAGAAAGCTTTTGTCATTCATCCGACAGAGAATATAATCAATTTGATTGTATATATAGATTGATTCATCATGTCGTTTTGTGACGTGCAGGGTGCTGAAAAGCAGTATTGCATATAAATAAGTCACATAACAGACAGAAAATTCGCAAGGAAGCACCCAGATAAGTTTTTTATACCGCATCCATGTCTTCCCATGAATTGTAATCCTTTTTGAACGCCAACTTTGGCATTGAAATCACCCGTAATGAATATTATAAAAGAGGATTCAAGTTCGGTATAGACTTTGGATAGCTCAGAGTAGAATATGATTAAAACTTCTGGGTCTTTCACAACAATCCTAGAATGTGGGACATAGACATTAATAATGGAGATAATTCCCCTCGATTTTCCTTTGTCACATGTCTTTATTTGCAAAACACAGATTATATCATTTACACATCATACACGATGAATTCCAGGGGCTAGAGTCTTATGGACAATGAATCCCTGCCCATAGTGCTTCGATATGCTGGGAAGTAGTATTAGACGGTAGTTTCCATATGATTCATCAGCCCCTTCCAAGACCTTCGTTTCTTGTATACATCCGATTGATACATTGTATCTCTCAAAATCTTTGCACAATTGTTTTCTTTTATATGTATTGGAGATTCCCCTGACATTAAAAGTGACGATAGATAGTCCCAACAGTGAATTAAGGCGTTTTCCAGACATTGTGCAATAGAGCTACCCCGAGTGTCTTTATAGAATATCCCGGGAGTCGTTATATATAAAGTGTTCTACAAGGCCACTTTGCATTGACGTTGCTGAATCCCGCTGGAAGCTATTTGGACACATACTGCAAATGGACCAGTCCGCACCCGCAAATACGGTGATGGAGGATTACTTCCAATGCGACAAACCACGGTTCCGGGAACGCCTACACACTACGTTACCTGTCTTTCTGAAAGCGGACCTCGCCAAAATCAAATCCTGTCTCAAGACCGATGATGACTTGGACAGGCTGCGGCTCACAGCGCTTAAACGAGGAAAATGAAGGAGACTCGTTACTAACATTGTTTTGGATGTTGCACAGGTGGAACTATAATTATTATAGCCCTACAATAAGTGTGTTAATAATAACATATCACTTCTAGTCAAAATCGTACTGAATCAAAATCTGTTTATGAATTGTAGATTTCTAAGTACAGTCGGACCTCGGTTTGAGCCACTTGGTGGCTCATAAACCGAGGTTGTATCATAAACCGAGGTTCGCTAATAATCCTAATTAACAGTACTTTAAGTAAAAAATATTCACAAGAAACAGATAGAAACAGTTCATAAGTTATACTTTTTTGAAATAATGCGTAATCTTTTCTCCAAAACGATTTTTAATCCCGTAAATTAATCATTATTTTTTTCCTTAGGGCGTAGAAATCATTTATTTGAGACTTTTGATTGCTTCCAAAAAATTGCTTCTATTTTCACAAATGCATACAAATTCGATAAGTAAATTACTGTAATTTGTCTTCAGTGCTTTAATTATGCCCATATCCAATGGCTGAACTAACGATGTAGTGTTTTTAGGTAAATATAAAAATTCAATGTTTGAATAATCGGATAGTCTATGACAGGGCTGGCCAACCCAAGGCCGCGGCCCGCGAGAGAAATTTTGTGAAATTGGAAGAAATAAAGGAGTTGTAAAGCTAATAATGGATGAGATGGAGTCAAGAAGCATAAAAAATGATTATTTGGTAATACACTGCTTGATACATCAACACAATTTGTGCGCGCAAGTGTTGTCTATGAACCATGTTATGAGTGTGGTTGTAAGAACTATAAACTTCATTCGTTCTCATGCACTTCAACATCGCCAGTTTAAAGAATTATTGAACGAGTTATATTCTCACTATGGTGATCTTGTGTATTTTTCCAATGTCAGATGGCTGAGTCGCGGAAAATGTTTAAAACGTTTTTTCGACTTGAGAGAAGAAATCAAAAGTTTTATGATGCATAAGAAAATGACATTACCTGAATTAAATGATGAAGAATGGATGCTAGATCTGTGCTTTTGTTAGATATAACCGAAAAAATTAATCAATTAAACAAGGAGTTACAAGGACAGGATAATTTGATTACTAATGCATGCCATCAAGTCAAAGCATTTCGAATGAAATTGTCATTGTTGAATGTCAAATAAGAAATGGAAATGATCAACATTTTCCAACGCTAAATCAATTAAAATCAGCCATTGTAAAAATTTCTTCAAGTACGCTGATGAATAAAAAAATCTTGCTGCAGCATTTGACAGTCGATTCTCGGAACTAAAAAAATATGAGAAAATGTTTGAAACATTTTCTTCTCCATTTCATGTTGACGTTTTCTATTGTTTCAAATACTTTGCAGACGGAATAATTGACCTACAGTGCAACAGTGAACTAAGACTTGTTTATCCTACTATATCCAAAATTGACTTTTATAACAATATGTGACTGCAGAAAAATATCCCAACTTAAGAATTTTTGCACAAAGAGTTTTAAGCTCCTTTGGATCTACTTACGTATGTGAATCATTCTTTTCGAAATTAAGTTTAGTAAAAGTAGATATAGATCTTCTTTAACAGATAAAAACTTAGAAAACCAATTAAGATGTGCAACTAGTAATTGTGAAGTTGATTTGAAAAAATTAAGTGAAGATAAAGAAAAACAGATTTCTCATTGATACGTATAATTGGACTGAATGCTATTTTACTAAATAAAATCTTATCTGTGTTGTTTTGATATCTATCCTTAGTATGTACATGTATATGCGGCCCGCGGAAAGGATTCATTTGGACAAAGTGGCCCGCGATGCGATTTGGGTTGGCCAGGCCTGGTCTATGAGAACTAGCATTATTCAACAACATTAATATTTTTCGGTTTTCAGAAAGCATTCTGGTATTTAATTTAAAAACTCAGCTTTTAAAAATTTCAGTTGTCATCCACGAATTTTAGAAGAAGAGTACATGACGTTAAAAACATCAGAATAGAATTGTTTTAAGCACCGAGGGTTTCGATATTTGCCGATAATTAAAGGCTCCAGTTTCTCTCCAAGATAACTGCAGCATAGAAGCAGGCTAAACCTTTCCTTGTGCTGCTTAAAACCAAACGAATTTTCACCACATTGTACAAATGACTTAATTGGTGTATTTTTGAAATAAAGTGCAGTTTCGTCGCAATTAAATACATTTTCTTTACCATAATAAACAACTTTTGTATCTAATTCTTGGAAAAAATGAGGGAGCATGGATGTATCTGCGGAACCCTTTTCACCACACAATGTTTTGTATTGTAAATTATGTCGTTTCTTGAATCTTTGAAGCCAACCATTAGACGATTTGAAATTATTCAATGATAATTTTGAAGCGACCATCGACCCAATTTTCTTAATGGTCGGTCCAGATAAGGGAACTTTTTCAAGTCGCAATTTGTGAAATTTTTCGAAAACTTAAAGATCGAGATTTTTAAGCTTTTCAGAATCACTAGTTTGCTCGGATAAATCAGAATAAATAGTTCCATTATCAAGAAAAGGGAAATCTTTTTTTATACGTGAAATTGTAGCCCTGCTAACTTTGAAAATTTCCGCAATTCTGCGCTCTGAAAGCTGGTTCCGTTTAATATATTGGGCTATTTCGAGTTTTTTTTCGTGATCAATTTTCATTTTAGGCATCTAGAAAACATAGAACAGTGAAAAATACTTCAACAAAGATAACAACGCGGCAAGGAAAAAATTCTTTAAAAAAAACGATAAAATATATAAAATAAAAATAATTATATTACAAAATATTTAGTTTATAGCAATTTTTAGATGGCTCATAACGAGGTCTATTTTTAATTGATTTTTACAAACCCCTTAGGAAAAAAGCAGTTTCAAAAAACGTGGCTCAAAAATAGAGTTTGTATCATAAGCGAGTATGGATCATACCCGAGGTCTGGCTCATAACGAGGTCCGACTGTATTTTTGATTACCTGTCCGTTTACCTTGTCTGAACTCTAAATGTTTTAGACCAGTGGTTCTTAACCTTTTTTAAGTCAGCGCCCCCTTTTGACACAATTTCGAAGCTTCAAAATTTCAGCGCCCCCCTATTATTTAATTTATTTTTTTTCAATTATAGATTTATTTGGCAATTTTTTCGCCAATTGTTTCATTTTAATATTTTCGAATATTACTTATTATTTTTTAGAATTAAAAAGGGTATTCACAAACCAAACTTTTTTATATAAAAAAATTTTAGTGACTGCCTTGTGCTTGATGGGAATTTGTCAATCGTTTTATGTCAGCTTCAATAGTCGACAGACTTAGTCTCAAATCTCCTCTATTCACAATTTGTAATTTATTTCTTTTTTTGGTCAAAATATTAGAGACTGCACTAAATCCTCTTTCAACTAGATATGTTGAAGGAAATGCTATTATAAGTGTTTCAATTTCATTCCACAATAAAGGATATTTTTTTCTATGAGTAACCCAGAATTGTTGATATCCATATTTGTTGAAAATGACTTTAGCTTCAAAGTCATATTTCAGATTTAATAAATTTTCTGTTATTTCTTGAGATAAATTAACGTTTTCAGTTTCAAATGGATTTATATACCAATCAAAAAATTTTAAATTTTCTAAATCTTCAAAGCGGATTTTCATGTCATCTTTTAACATTTTTAGATGCAAGCAAAAGCATTCACAGTCAGAATCCGTTAATTTTTCGACCTAATAAATATTATTACAAAAAATAACCCCAAATTTTTGTAGATTTGGAAAATTAATAAAAATCTTTTTCTTAATATTGTTTTCATAAAGTTGTAATTTTTCAATAAAAGGCATAATAATTCCTTTTACATTTATTAAATTGATATTGTTTCCTTGCAAGCTAATATTTACTTGGTTGATTTTATAAAAAATATCAGCTAGATAAGCTATATCAGCTTTCAATAAAATCAACTTACTAAAATGATTAAGGAATAATTACCTAAAAATTCTCTGCTCATGTAACTGACAAAATTCTAAGATTGAATCATACAATTCAAAAAATCGACACAAACAGTTTCCTTTTGAAAGCCATCTAACATGGGTATGCAAAAGAAGTCGTTCATAATGCTCATCGTTTTGTTCACAAATATGTCGAAATATTCTCGAATTCAATGGGTGCATTTTAATACGATTTATTGCACATATGACAACATTTAGTGATTCATTCAGCCTCTCACTTAAATTTTTCGCAGCTAAATGCTGTCTGTGAATGACGCAATGGATTGTAAAAATATTCGGTACTTTTTCCTTCATATATGCCAAAAACCCACGATGAACTCCAACCATCGCAGGTGCCCCATCTGTTGAACAAGCAAAAATATTGCTAAGGGGTATTTCATGTTTCAAAAAATATTGTTCAACAGTTTTGAAAATTGTTAATCCTCTTGTATCGAGTTCAAGGTGTTCAGAAAATAAAAATTCTTCTTGAATTACATCATTTTGATTAATATAACGTACGTAAACTAATAAAAGTGCAACACTATCGTTGAATGTCGATTCATCAATCTGAATTGAAAATTTTGTTGTTCTTAAAAATGCACATAGGGTTTCTTCGATATCAAATGCCATTTCATCAATTCTGGAAGAAACAGAACTATTACTCAAAGGAATTGATGAAATTATTTGTTCAGAATCACAATCAACCATTGAATTTAACACTTCTTTGATAGCTGGTAATATTAATGACTCTCCAATAGTATGAGGTTTTCCTGATTTCGCTATCAATTGCGATATTTTGTATGATGCTAATAGGCCTTTTTCAAGCATCTTCGAATTTTTTGTAAATAGTTGATTAATCATAAGACGATTTTCATAATTATATTTCAGATTAGAAAAATAATTGATATCCGCATCAAGTTTGTCAGGATGACAAATCTTAAGATGATTTAGCATTCTTGAAGGCTTCATTCCTTCATTTGTAAAGACCTTTTTACACATAAGACACATTGGAAGTGAATTGTTATGGTCGTAGGGTATCACTCCAAACTTTAGGTATTCATCCGAATATATACGTCGTTTTACTTTTTTATCAGACATCTATAAAATATAATTAAAATATTTATTAAAAAGTTCTAAAATATTAAATACAATTAACAAATATTTATAAATATTATCAGTGAATAATTTTTTTACGTACACACAAGACAATTTGAATTTAGAATTAATAGAAAAGCACGTGATAATGATTTACAAAAACTAATAAAATATTTATAATAATTAAAAAAAATTAAAATTCCAGCGCCCCCCTAATATGTTCCAGCGCCCCCAGGGGGGCGCCAGCGCCCCCGTTAAGAATCACTGTTTTAGACCAAAATGGAGAAAAGCAATTAAAGCTTATGAAAGTTAATTGACTGATTAAATATTTAACAAGGAATAGATATTAACAAGGAGACAATGAGATTCGAATATTCAAGACAACGAAAAACAACTACGAAGTGGTTTTTCTGAACATTATTGAACCAAACTAGATTCAAATAACTCTAAAAGCAAAACTAAATATCAACACTGAATACTATCTCAATAAAAACAATAAATCACAACAATCAATTAATTTCCATTTCTTTTGTCAGAGCCAATTTCCGAGACAAACGATGATTGCCAGTCATCGAATCAATCCCAAAATATTGTACTCGAATATTCAACCCTTCATAAAATCCGAGATCAGCTGGTTTCTTAGTCTCAAAAATATAACAAAATAAATACATTGTCGAGAGAAAGGTGATTACAGTGAAGAAAAATTGGCTGCATTGTTTTGTAGACTCTCACCCAAACACCATTATCACTACGAATAACTCAAAAAACAAACGTCATTTCAACTATTGTGGCATCATAGACTTGATACAATTTTAAATCTACTTCTTTCTAGAAAATGATATATCGTTTAGAATACGTTTTGAAGGATCGTCTCATTCAGTGCCTCTCGAGCATATTCCAAGGCCTCAACAGAAGGAGCAAATAAAAAAAGACAATTCTCGTCAAGAGGTTCAACAAGTACACCTAAAAATAATTAAATATGCCTAACCAGACTGACTGAAATGTCGTCTGAGTCCCTGTCCCCCCGATCCAATGATGCGGGCTCGCTGACTTGAGGTCACTTCCAATACTCTGCTGACAGGCCAGCACTCCTTTACTGATTCCCGTGGCTTATCAATTGCTGTTTTCATTTGATTTACCAAACGACAAATTGCCTCTAAAAAGATTATAACTGCAATAACAAACCATGCCCTTTCTCCAGCGAGTCTGCTAGTATATCTAAGCATATTCCATCTCCCTTGACATCCAACTACCCAATGGTCACAAACACTAACCTGCATAGAATTGAATCCACGGACACTTCCAGCTACTTTAAAATCCATGTTTCCAAGGGAGTCTTCCATTCCCTTAAAAATAGCATTTTTGATCAACAGTGATGTCGGTGATGACCTTCCACCGTCTCCCACATGACGTACTCACAACCCCCATGGCAATCCCAGCCACCAATTCCGTGATTTGAACTCCCGCGTCCATCAACGCCAACGATCCAGCACATACGGAAGCCATTGAAGATGAGCCTGAATAAATCACGAATTTTCACACCATGGGAATCCGTGACGTCACAAGATACACTAAAAAACCGATTTCCCGCCTTTGGAATGGTCGGAAGGAGAGCTCTCTCCGCCAGTGCCCCTGACATGTCATACAGTACTCTTACCATGACCCATCTCCCTTCGATTCAAGTTTCCACTCTGTCTAACCTCGTTTGTCGAATAAGGCGGAAACTAAGCCAAATATAAAAAATATATACTTCATAGATCAGTTCGAATTGCTTATCGACACAGGCACTGAGACACGATTAGCAGGTAACACCAACCCGGTAATCGCGGAAAATGGATGTCTCCGTGACGTGGAATATGGGGATAACAACTCGACACAACTCAAAACCTACTATGAACAATCTTTTCTAATACTTGTGTCTCCCCCCGTCGGAAAATGGCAGAACCGTGTATTCCTGGTGCTATATCTACCTCACAAGAGACGTCTCTAATTTGAGAAAAGGTCCTTCCGTCAGTCCTCACTTCAGACCGAAGAATGTGATCACGGAAATGAGTAGTCAGTAGATTGTTAAATATGTTGTTATGAGAGTCAGAAGGAATGTTCAGTTCTTGGCTAAAGACGTATATTTACAAACCAATGGCCTTTTCTGTGAACTTTGATTTGAGCAATGAGAGTGCTTCAACTCCACTTTTCTACAGGTGGCACACAAAATTACCTTATCGGAAGGCGGAAGATTTAGAAATTCCAAAAAATAGTCTTTAAGACATCTACTTATATCAAATTGACCAAACCCTGAAATTTCTCGAACGTTGATTTCAGAATTTGTATCATCAAAATGTATCACTTCCTTCTGAATTCTCAAAAAACGTCCTGCAAGAAGCACACAGTTTTCCCAGGCCGTGGAAATGGCTCGCATCACCACGGAAGTTGGTTGGTTATCCATGGCCCCCTCCAACATGACTACTCATTGAGGTAATTCCAATTACTTATCTTTCCATTCGAGTCCACGACCATGACAATGTTTCCTGAACATTCTAAAAGCTCTTGTTTTGAGGGAAACAAAATTATTGACCCATTCGGCATCAAAGCCAACCGAATCGCTGCGACTGTTCGGTTAATGGGCAAATGGGAAGAAACCAGACTCAGAGATCCTAAAAAAGAAAACCAAATTTTAATAACCCGCATTGATGCCCAAAACCTCGGAATCAAATGTATGGTCAGTAGAAAGAGATTTAACGTGCATCTTTGGAATTACAAAACAAAATACTAACGTTGAGAGCAAAGTCCATCCGAGGGTCCAAAATCGGTCTGATTGATCGGTCTAATGTGATAAAAATACAAAAACCGATCAGTCTGCTTGTCAGAACTTGGGTCTCAATATTGACATTTGGTTTCCTTTTATTGTTGATTTGCCCTTCCTGTTTATTTCGTGATTTGAAATCGACCAAAAAATATTTAAATGTACAAAAAACATTCAAAGATGGTCCGACGGCGGCTGCTTGATTGACAGCGACGATTGAACTTATCATTGTGCAATTTTTGCACTCAAAATAATTCAAAAATAATTTACTTGAACCAAGACTGACCCGGCAGCCTGTCGTCCTATTTTATCGGTTTCCACTGTTAGAATGCTTGAGGTAATTTTTATTAAAAACCTGTTCCCATACTCTATTTGATGGCTAACATTTCGTATAAAATTTTTTAATTTATCTGGAAAAAATTTCACTAGCTTCTACAAATAATAATTTTTCTGATTTAAACAAACCATGTTTCGGTGCCACATTGTGAGTGTATTTTAAAAACTGAGACTATTATCGTGTTTTAATTAATAGTATTTTAATTAAAAACATACCTTCATTATAATAAATTAATTCAATAATCCAGGTTGATAACGAAGATCAACTTGCGGAGCTGGCATGTCACGAGGATACTCAGCTGAGCAAAATTATTACATAATTAAATCATTCAGTGAAAATCAGTGTTATAAAAAAGTCCATAGCTACTCAAATTAACAAAAAATTTTAACTCAGTCGCATATTTTAAACCCCTCAAAAAACCACACATTCAAAAACTCATTGAGTCAACGAAAAAATAACCGAGTTGATCATAGAGAATTCATCACAGTCCCTGTCCATCAGCAACGCAACAAGATTAGTAAGCTGATGCTTCAATTCGTCCAGCACTAGTCCTCGAATCGTCTCATTGACAAAACACTGAGCATCCACCAACAATTTCTTCTGTCCAATCAGCACATAAACTAACTCGAACGAAGCTTAAATAATATCCCGTAAGCTGTCGTCGATAGTCGCCAAAATCAGACAAATTGGGCAACAGCACAGACATCAAATGACACAAGAATGTCGAAACTGACGAAAACGTGGCTGCAGCTATTAGTGGGTCAGAATATTGAATAATACATGCCAAATGGTTTTCACAACAGGTGTCTGGACAGATGAGAGAAGAACAGAATTCGACAACTGATCTAAACTCCCGAGACGTGCAATGCGGCACAATCTATCAAAATCAACCCCAAAAGTCATTAACTGACGAAACAGCCAACAGCAAATGACAGTAATCCACCTTAACGTGTGCTTGTAAACAGCCAGAGCGAGCAAGGTTTACCAGATCGGCCACTCCCAGGCAATCCTGTCCAGACAACTCACTAAATATTAGCAAACATAGTCAACTGGGTTGTCAGTTTGTGTGACGATATTCCGAATATTTGTTTTACGTAGAAATGAGTCAAAAGTGTGGGGGAATGAATGTCATTTAACACGTCTAAATTCGATTTATTTGCAATCAACTTGAAACAGCTTCGCGGACTGTCTCCACCTTAGAAATGCACACCAAAGACCCCAAAACCCTACTTTTGACGTACATAAAGTGGGAAGGATTGGGGACCATCTCACCACTCTCTGAGTTTTTAAACAAAAAATGAGTGAAATCCAACAAATAAAGTATAAACTTGACAACTTCAGTCGTATTCCTATCACAGCTGACACAAAAAGTCTAAAATAGTCATTTGAGTAGTCTACCTCTGCAACAGTAAGAGTTGAATAAATTGCCGACTTGGGACTGTTGAGGGAACATGCATCAATCACAGGGGCGACAACCAAATCATAAAAACTGTCCAAAAATCCATCGACGAGACAATTTTTCTAAAAATATCAAAAATTACAAAACAGAAATCAAAAACTCGAGTCGACTTGTTAACAGGGACTCGTCTGAACAGAAGACTGTTACATTTTCTCCCAAAATTCTCAGCAAATCAGTCCTTTTGGTAAATTCTCTGCAAATTCTAGTCAAATTGACGTGTTCTGGTTTAGCTTTAATAAATTCTTGAACCAGTCTGACCGCAGTTTTGTAATAAGAAGCAAAAAATGACCACTCCAATGACCAATCACTACAAGTCGATAGTCCCTTCTCACACAAAGTCTCGATATCCAACGGACATTCCAAGGGAGGGAGTGAGGACCGGAATTTGCGGGACTGTTTTTTAAAAAGATCCCGTAATAACTAAAATTAATCCGCAAATTTAACTCGATGTCCGCCCTGGTCCTTAAATAGTCTCATCAAGTCGGTGAGGAGCAGCCAGGTCGAAATATCCTCAAATATTCGGAAATTCTGATTGAATGCTGAATGAATGGCATCAAAACTAAGCAATGATCAGACGAGAGATACATTTCCCTCATAACTTCATTCTTTGAGGTCTTTCCGGGAATAAATTCGAGTAGCCAACATAAAATATCTCCACAGGTTGGTACAGATCCTCCACACAGCCCAACAACCGACTTGACGGACAATAAAACTTGTCTTGGTTCCCACGGAAGCTGGTTTATGAGGTCACTGGTTGACAAATCAAAGAATTTTATCAAAGGCTCAATGCACTTATAAAAGGAGAAATTGATAGGAACACTGCGAAGGACCAGAAACTGAGCAAAAGAAGAGGAATCGACTTTTAAAAACATATCGAGGATTAGAGAAAGTACAAAATCAAGACCAACCCGTCCATTTTTGACTAAAATCCCAACATTGCGGGTAAAAATATCGAAAAATTTTAATTCCTGTTGATTGAGAAGCAAAGAGTAGTTCAGGTATATTTTGAGCACGAATTTGGGAGTAAATCTATCCATCAATGTGGTCATTGCGGCCTCAATCAAAGTGAAATAATCAGTTTCCGGTTTTTTAAAAACAAAGCTGTTTTCATCGGAAAATATGAAAATAAAAATTTGCTGAAATTTTGCCGGAAACAGCGAATTTCCAGGTTCACTTTCGTTTAAGACAGAAATAAGATTCGCGTAAAGTGGAATTTGCTCAGCGGGGCTCAACGAACCACTTTTCTAAGAGTTTTTTGAGTAAATTACTTTGATGAAGTAATCTAGCCAGTCAAACTGGAGAACTATGACGAAATAAGCACGAAGAAGAATAGAATTCTCTGAAACATTGCCAATATCCAGGCGGATAATGTCGAAAAAAATGTTGTGAGCATTTTCTTGAGATGAGAGTGTGTCTACTGATTTGATAATGTTCTTTAAAGGCCGGCTAAGATGATTTCTTATTGCAGACTTCAAGTTCTCGTATTTGATATTATCTTCAATTTCGTTCTTTTATTAAATGAATTTAATACTTTAAAATTCTTTATACTTTCGATTATTTTGCACGTGAACTCACAAGACTCCATATAAAAATCTATTTAAATTAACATTATTTTATTAAAATTTATGATTTAAAAATTTCTTTAAATAATTTTATTTTTCTAACTTACTTTGTAAGTCATTATGAGGATTCTATTGAAACCGTAATAAAGACCCTTTGTAGATGCCTCTCAATGCATGGCCCTAATAGCCTAAGTACTTATTCACGTGTAAGCTAACGAGGGCTACGCGTCTAATTTAAAGAAATATATATCTGATCAAAAAGAATGGAAAAAATGTAATTATTAAACAGAAAGATCAAATCAGTGAAAATTAACTACTTTGCACTAAAAATGATTTAAAGGGGAAATTTCTAACCGATTCCGCATTTGACGACGCTTGCGTTTGAGTTTTCGCATCCTTTTCTTTTTCCACTAAAAATTATTAACATGACACAACCTTAGCCCTCATCAACACGTTATACTAATAATTTATTTAAATTTTATTAATATTAAACATATTCATATCTTAAATATATAATAATTAACTTTCCTCATTATATTCATTTATAAATTCAAAAATATTAAAAAGGAAGTACAAAAGTGTATAGGAAGACTTTAGGAAAGTAAGCTTATCGACTTAAGAGTAATTAATGAGCATGCTCTATCACTTTTGAAATAGAAATCTAATATATTTCTCTACAAATAAGCCAATTAATGTGGAAGTGAGTGTTACTTCAATCGATAATTTAAAATTAGTGGAAATAAAGTCCCTTCCGATGTCTTTTCTCAGCGAGATTGGGACAAAATTCTTTGCCGTCGACCTTCAACTGACTTGGAACCACTCCTCGACCAACACAGACTGACTTGTTTCCGTTCCGCCTGTCAGCCATACTCAGGCTCCTGGCTGAATGTACTCCCTTCTCCACCTTTGGATACTGTCCTCGATAGGGATTCACTCCGTTTGGGTATCTTGGGTACCTTCGACTCCCTGTCTGCAGACCTCACCTCTGTTGTTGTGGGGATAAAGTTGACGCCTTTGGCTACATCCGAATAAGCGCCGGCCGATTTCCTCGGCACACTGAAATTAACAATCTAATTCACAAAGCTCTGAAAAGAGCTGGTTTCCCTTCAATTCTGGAACCGACGGGCCTTGTTTTTGAAGATGCTTGAACGGTTGTCTCTATAACCGATAGTATCCGCAGCGCTCTGTTTAACAGCCACAAACAACTTTTCCTGAAGAACGTCTGACTTCTTTGTCATATTTAGTTTTTATATATGTTGCTCGATATTATCTTAATATTTTTTTCTTTTCACGGAATTGTTTATTAGCTAGTTTTAATAATTTAAGAAAAATGTATGACAATAAAAAATTAATGAAGATTAGAATCGATACGCATTAAAAAAGCTGAAAAAGGACGACAAAATTTATTCCAAGAATCGAGATTGTATAAACTAAAGTATACTAATAATTTATTTAAATTTTATTAATATAAACATATTCATATCTTAAATATATAATAATTAACTTTCCTCATTATATTCATTTATAAATTCATAAATTATAAATTCAACTAAAGTATTATATATGCAAATATACTATTGGAAAATCCTCCAGTAAATCGATCAGTCAGTGCTGCATGTTTAATGGCATTGTGGGCTAACTCAATAGCCTCACTCTGTGTTGTATGAATTCCACGATAACTGGCAATGATTATAAAAGAAAATACTGCATATTTATCCAAGTACGCGTCCTTATTCCGCCTGACCCGATTGTCGTAACGCGACATGTGCAGTCTACAGTTGAGAAGGAATTTATTGCAAATTGATAAATTCCTGCATTATGCACACATAAGAGAATAACGGTCTAAAAATATAACAAGAACTCAAATATACCGATAATTGGTGTGGAAGTATGAAATTTGATAGAATTTTTTTAATAAAATCCTTCAAAAACATTAGGTATACATTCCAAGACCGTCTAGAAAACAAATTAATTCAAAAAATACAGAAAATAACGAGAAAATTCTTGCTCCAAGAAATCCAAAACATACATGTTCCCAGAAAAACCAATGATGGCGTTATTGGCAATCTGGGAAATTTTGATGTTATTATTTGTATCTGATATTTTAATACAAAAATTCATTACAGCTTTTGTCGGGAGCATTTGTTTTAGCTAAAATTGGCTTTTTTGTTTGAAAAGTTTTATTTACTTCTTTCGTAGTAGAATGTTACTTCCATTGTTTTATATAGACTGCAGCTCTGAAATTTAGGAATCTTGCTACCCTCGGCCAGCCTCAAAGAGTGCCCAGGATCGACAGTAGACAGAGCGAGATTTCCGCGCGAGAATGGCCGAATTTTCAAATGGTGAGAAAAATCGGTGTTGATGTCTCGCCAAAATAAATAACTGTTAAATGTTAATTAATTTTTAAACTTCATTACATAGGACCTGTTTGTCCATGTCAAATAATAGTTTTTATATT
>NW_021832521.1:20000-30354 GCF_006345805.1 Octopus sinensis | reverse complement strand
CAGCTCTTTTCGGCTTCGCACGCCCTTGCTCTTTCCAAAACTTGCACTATTACATCCACAAGCGTTTCGACCCCACTTCTCTGATTTCTCTATCGATGTTCCCCTTCAGTTGCACCAGGCTCTCTAGTTTGTTGACTTAAACCCCCCTTTTCAGGTATACCCACAAGAAAACAATCAGTCGCCATGATAGATCGTTAGCCAATACACACATTTTATTTCTCTCCTTGTTTTTTCTGTGTCCCTTTCTGAAGAAGAGCGTAGGCTCGAAACGTAAAAGACATTTTCTATTCCTGAGCGTTATACTAATACATCTGTTTGTTTTGTACACCACCTGTCTTCGTCTTTTGTTTTGTTTTTTTTTTCGTAAACTCTCCCTATATATATTGAGAGAGAGAGATTAATATATAAGACGGGCTTCTTTCAGTTTCCGTCTACCAAATCCACTCACAAGGCTTTGGTCGTCCCGAGGCTATAGTAGAAGACACTTACCCAGGTGCCACGCAGTGGGAATGAACCCGGAACCATGTGGCTAGTAAACACAGCAATACTGTGGGCCTCACAGTGTCCGAGTGGTTTCATTTGGGTATGCGGATCTCAGACTATTTGCATTTGTTTCTTTGTGTGTGTGTATGTATATGTGTGTGTGTTTTGCTCGTTTGAGTGTCTGCGTGTGCTTGTGTGTGTGTAGCTAGTTCTGTAGATATACAGATATATACCCATTTATAAATATATTCGAAATATACATTCATATATGATGTACTTTGACATACATTTCATACATACATGGGTACGAACATATGATATAGGTGTGTATGTATACAATTATGTCTGAATATATTAACTAACGTTTTACGTATATGTGTGCGTTTAAATGCGTGCGTTTCTGTGTGAGATATTCAGCAAAATGAGAGAGTGCGACAATACATAGAGAAAGAGAGTGGGAGGCAATGCGTTCTGTCACATGACACATTGCAGGCTTAACTTTAATTCTAATGTAAAGTGAAATACTAGAAGACCATGCTAATTTGACTGTCAGTCTTTGGGCCCTTCCCGCCATACTAGTCATATAGAATGACCTCAGGGTGACAAAAATTTTTAAACATGTTGACAAGAAGCATAGAAAGAGAAAGACGGAGGGAGTTAAAGGGACATAGAGGAGGAGGGAGAGATTGGGATTTCTGTCCTGACAACAAGTACGAAATGCAGTTTGACATCTTGTTTATTTATAAAATTTTAATCCATGTAATTTCAAATTTAAGTCCTTTCACCACCTCTCTTGTGTTGTAGAAGACAAGTTGTCAATGGCGTTATTCTCACCGTTTTTATTGAATGTGGTAGGGTAGGGGTCAGAGGAGGTATTAAACCTATTATTATTATTATTATTATTAACATTAACATCGTTAGCATAAATAAAACTACAAGCCACATCATACTCAAGGTTACCACTCAAATTTTCACCGCCATATTATATTAACCTCAACAAAGTGCCTTCATCTCCTTTGTTGTTTTTCGTTAGTTCATGAGTTCTAATAGAGGTTGGAATCGATTTTTACCTCTTAAGTCCCCCTACATTCGTAAGTTGACAACAAGTCCCTTAACCTCTTTGGGGTCGTCGGGGCTCTGCAGCCATGCAGCGTATTTAGAGTGAGAAAGCCTAGTAGAGACCATCCCTCTCCAGGCTAAACTCATTTCTATAGCTGAGGGGACTGGTGCAACGTGAAATGAAGTATTTTGCTCAAGAACACAATGGATTGCCAGGTTCAGGGATTGAAACCACAATCCTACGGTCGTGAATCCAACACCCCACCCTCTAAGCGACCCGCCTCCGCGAGTGGTACTCATTTCTACAACTGAGTGGACCAGAGCAACGAGAAATAAAGTATCTTGCTCAAGGACATAGTTTTACCGCCAGGAATTCCCTAACCAATAAACCATGCACATTCATAAGTATGTATGCTGCCAGTGTATGAGTGTTTGTGGATGTGTGTGTATTTGTAAGTGTGCGCATGTACCTGTATGTGTGTGGGTGGGTGTGCGTGTGTGTCTGTGTGTGTTCGTACGTGTGCTCGTGCATCTATGTGTATGTGTTTGTACGTGTGCACCTGTCTGTGTGTGTGTGCGTGCGTATGTGTGTTTGTACGTGTGCACGTGTGTATATGTGTGTATGTTTGTACACGTGCGCGTCTACCTGTGCGTGTATATATATATGTGTGTGTGTTTTTGTACGTGTGTACGTGTACCTGCATGAGTGTGTATGTGAGCGTGTGTGTGTGAGCGTGCGTGTGTTAGCATACGTGTGTGGGGGGTTGCACGTGTGCGCGTGTACCTATGTGTGTGTGTGTGCTTGTACAGCCGATGCTGGTGTGTTTACGTCTCCGTAACTTAGTTCGGCAAAAGACACCATTGGAATAAGTACTAGGCTTACAAAGAATAACTCCTGGGATCTATTTGTTTGACTAAAGGCGGTGCTCCAGGATGGCCGCAATGAAATGACAAACAAATAAAAGAGTAGCAGAGCCACTTTGTGTGTGTGTGTGGTAACGTCGTAAAACATGGCAACACAACGACGCTATAAAATGACGGCACAAAATGTCATTGCTACTATGGGAAATTGTAGCTCTGCTTTACGAATTTCCGGTTTACGGGCGATCTCCGGGAACAAATTTACTCGTATCTAGAGACATTATTGTATATTGTTGTTCTGTTCTTTTTCTATTGTTTTACTACTTTCAGTAACGGGACCGCAGCCATGCCGCTGCCCTACTTCTCAAGGGTTTTAGTGAAATATATCGATCCAGTATGAACAGCACTGAAGTGAAATATTTCAGTATGTTATTTTCTTTTTTATAGAATTTTGTTTTTAAAGCCGCCATATTTGACGTATAGAGACACGTCATACAAAAGGTTTTCAAATCGCTCTAAACGTAAACACTAACAACATATATATGGACGGATACACACACACACATATAGTATATATTATGTTAGTGGTTTAGTACGTATTAGTGGCACCAGTGCCCACATTACGCATAATTACGAACGGATTGGCGCACACCGACAGATATGGCAGACATTGCGGTATACGGACAGAGAGAGACACAGCTACACAAGCAGATTGGCAGATACAGGCTGTAGAGATTTAGACAGACAGACAGAGACGAAAGACGGTGTTACACAGACAGACAGACAGGTAGATAGATAGATAGATAGATGGATAAATAGAGAAAAGGAAAAGGATAGACATGAGACAGACAGATAGATGGATGGATAGAGAGAGAAATAGAGAAAAAGGAAGAGACAGACAGATAGGAAGGCAGATAATCAGACAGACAGACAGACAGACATAGATAGATAGATAGATAGATAGATAGATAGATAGATAGATAGATAGATAGATAGATAGATAGATAGATAGATAATAGACCGATAGATAGATATGATAGATAGAAGATAGATAGATATATATAGATAGTAGATAGATAGATAGATAGATAGATAGATAGACCGATAGATAGATAGATAGATAGATAGATAGATAGATAGATAGATAGATATAGATAGGATAGATAGATAGATAGATAGATAGATGATTAGATAGATAATAGACAGACAGATAGATCGAAGAGAGACAACAGACAGACAGACAGATAGATAGATAGATAGATAGATAGATAGATAGATAGATAGATAGATAGATAAGAATGTCAGCTTCACTGCCGGCGCAGAGGGTTTAGTGAGTAAAACTATGGCAGTGTCACACGGTACGTTAGACTAATTGACACGGAGTTACGGAGAGATGGCAGTTGCGGGAAGGGGACGGGGATTGTCGTTGTTTCGCCAGAGGGGTGACAAGAGAGAAACACAATAAACAGACTGACATAGAAACCAGATTGTTCGATAGACTCACGCACAGCAGATTAACAGAGAGAGAGAGAAAAGCACGGACAGCAGACACACGAGACCATCTTTTGTTGCTTTCTGCTTGTTTCAGTAATTGTGTAGCGGCCCTGCTGGAGCAGTTGCCTTGAAAGGTTTAGCCGAAAGAATCGACCCCCAGTGATTGATTATTCCGTCGGTCACTTTTGTCGAAACTGCAAGTTTAAGGTGACATCATAGATTGTCAAGTGGTGTTAAGGACGCACACACAAATATAAACGTGTGTGTGTGTGTGTATGTGTGTGTGTATGAAAGCTTTCTTGATGTTCTTGTCGTTGTTGTTACTGTCAACGTGTTCGGAGGTATTGTTGTTATTGTTTGTGTTGTCGTGACCGTTTGTGTCATTGTTGTTGTAATGCTCGTTCAGGCTAATTTTTGTGAATGCTTTCTCTATTTCAGAGACGGAACGTATCATGTTTGCCTTTCTGTTCACGGTAAACTTTGGTAGCAGTTGCAATGAGATGATTATATAACAATGAGGTTATGAATGGCTGCATGCGCCCCTCATCACATGCAGTACTATTAATCTTTTTTTACAGTCCATTTTTATCATTTTTATCAGCAAATTTTTCGGGACAGGATTAAATCCATTACATAAACCCCAATGCTCAACTGGTACGTATTTTATCGACCGCGAAAACAATGGACAGCAAAGAAACTGGAAGAAATGTGTGGAGATAGTATTGACCCACCAGGAGTGAGGGTGGAATTCAAAGAATTGCCACCAGTAGTGGATTTAATAGAAATTGAACCATTGATGAAGAACTATTAAAAAGAAAATAAGTCTGTTAAATTAACAGGAAAAAAAAAAGAAAAGAAAAAGGAGAAAAAAAGAAAGAGCCAGGTGTTTTATGTTATGCTCTAAAAATATATTGAAAAATAGAACTGTTGTAGAGGACGTATATAACGGTTCAAATCCTTGCAATGGTATGTAACACGATAATTAAATTTGAACCCATTATTTCCTTATTATTGGGGTTTTTTTGCGTATTGTTGTTGCCATTGTCGTTGATGTTTGTTTTTTTGTTGTTTTTATTTCGTTCTTGTTTTGTTGGTGTTATATTTTGAGATTGTCGGATATTTTTCCTCTTGTTCTTTAATATCATGAAACCAGACAGAACACTATTGTTTTATAGAGAAGGCAAGAACTTTTACAGTGATAGAAGCTCAATTCTTTATAGTAATTCTCTCGGATCTTTTCGGTTTGAACGGCAGTTTTTTTCTAGCGGTGTCATATGAAATTGTCACCCATAATTATGACCCTATTTTCGATCTATTGCATTTCAATGTTTTAGGGTTAGGGTTAGTTACGGTGGGTTAGGAGTAGGGGTAGGGGGAAGGGTATCTTTTTGTCTTCACAAATGTAAATAAACCCAATGTGATTCTTAAACGAGGGACATATTCATACGGCACAGAATGCTTTCACCTCAATAGACGGTCATTGATTGGTTAAAATTGCCGAAATGCAAGAAATTAAAGACTTTTCTCAAGAAAGCCAAGAGAAAATGATGTTTTATAAACACATTCTACCAGTATACGAAGTTTAAATTTTTTTAATTTCCTAGAAATTATGTTAAAAACTGCCGTTCAAACCAAAAAGATCCATTCTCTCTCTCAATGTGAAACAAAAAAAAAATAGAGAAGGGTGTGTTTTCTTTATTCTATTTGTAAGCAAACAAAATGGTTACAATCTTTTTATATGTCTCCGTAAAAAAAAAAAATCTAACGAAAATAGGTTTTTACCGAAAGAAGCAAATTATACAGCAAAATGTTTTTATATCACAGTAATTAAGTAAATAAATAAATAAATGAATAAAGATTTACTCACAGGCGATCACATCAGGTTTGACTGAGGTAAACGACTCGAATAATAATATACAATAACAGCGGTAATAATGCGCGTGGAGACAGAGAGGTAGAAGAGAAAGAAAGAAAGAAAGAAAAGCGAAAGAATGGAAGGAAAGAACAAAAGAGAAAGAAAGGAATGTAGGAGAGAAGGAAGAAGCGAACAAGCAGCACCAACAGCAGATTCTTGGGTTTCCGTTTTTCTATAGCACTGAAAGTCTGAACTTCAGAAACACTTTGTAACACAACGTTTCGACTGATACACCCTCCAGCCTTCATCAGGTGTCTTGCGGAAATTTCGAACCTGGGTTCTCATTCTTAAGGTATTTTACAATGTTATTATTATATCATTATTCAGGTCACTGCTTGGAATCGAACTCGGAATCTTGGGGTTACTAGTCATAATGGTTAAGAGCACAGGCTACTAACCCCATGATTCTGAGTTCGATTCCAATCAGTGACCTGAATAATAATAATAATAATAACATCGTAAAATACCTTAGGAATGAGAACCCCGGTTCGAGATTTCCCCAAGATACCTGATGAAAGTTGGAGGGTATATATCAGCCGAAACGTTGTGTGAACAACAAACAAGATGAGGACAAATATGCGTCAAATGTAAATGTGTGTAATTTTTCATCTCTTAAATATAGAACTGTATTATCAGAAAATAAAGGCAGACGAAATACCTATTTCCTTACTACCCACAAGGGGCCAAACACTAAGAGGACGAACAAGGACAGACAAACGGATTAAGTCGATTATATCGACCCCAGTGCCTAACTGGTACTTTATTTATCGACCCCGAAAGGATGAAAGGCAAAGTCGACCTCGGCGGAATTTGAACTCTGAACGTAGCGACAGACGAAATACCTATTTCTTTACTACCCACAAGGGGCCAAACACTAAGAGGACGAACAAGGACAGACAAACGGATTAAGTCGATTATATCGACCCCAGTGCCTAACTGGTACTTTATTTATCGACCCCGAAAGGATGAAAGGCAAAGTCGACCTCGGCAGAATTTGAACTCAGAACGTAGCGACAGACGAAATACTGCTAAGCATTTCGCCCGGCGTGCTAACGATTTTACCAGTTCGCCGCCTTCAGTCATAGGACGTCTTTTATGAACGTCTTTTTCGATTCGGATGTTTTAGAAGTCAAAGTGAATGAAACATTTTGTTCTCTGATTATTTGCAAACAAAACAGTTTTAAACATTTATGGGGTTTTATTTCATACCTCGATACACAAAGAAAAAAAAAGTGTTGTTTTTTTTTGGACAGTCTGTCTTCTCTTCAGAGATTATTTTTTTGTTCTCGTGTTAACATAGTAACACTCAAACGGCAATGTCAATATCCGCCCAATACAAACTAAAAAGGAGAAAAATAATGTTGACATCCAGCTGTAAAGAAAACAAGACGACTGACATCCACAAACAAACAGACTTTAATTTAGCGAATGCAGGAAAAAAAACAACAAAAAGACATTTTAAGAGACTACTATTAAAACAATTTCAACCACACGGCAAGGAACATCAACAAAGTGGAGGCGCAATGGCCCAGTGGTTAGGGCTGCAGACTTGCGGTCGTTAGAGCGTGGTTTCGATTCCCAGACCGGGCATTGTAAGTGTTTATTGAGCAAAAACATACACTGCGCATGACTAGACTCGGAAAGTTTGTGAGGAACCCATTGACCCAATTTGTTCCCTTTTCCGATGGCATGCAAGTGTCGATAAATGGTTGACTGACCAAATCCAAGCTTCTCTGCTAGTTCCTTAACAGTTACAATGGGTTTGTGGAGGCGCAATGGCCCAGCGGTTAGGGCAGCGGACTTGCGGTTTCGATTCCCAGACCGGGCGTTGTGAGTGTTTATTGAGCGAAAACACCTAAAAGCTCCACGAGGCTCCGGCAGGGGATGGTGGTGATCCCTGCTGTACTCTTTCACCACAACTTTCTCTCACTCTTACTTCCTGTTTCTGTTGTACCTGTATTTCAAAGGGCCGGCCTTGTCACTCTCTGTGTCACGCTGAATATCCCCGAGAACTACGTTAAGGGTGCACGTGTCTGTGGAGTGCTCAGCCACTTACATGTTAATTTCACGAGCAGGCTGTTCCGTTGATTCGGATCAACCGGAACCCTCATCGTCGTAACCGACGGAGTGCTTCCCCCCTCCTACAATGGGGTTTGCAGAACGTCCTCGTCGAGCTCTGCAGATCTTCCAGGACGAGGCTCACCTTCTAGGCTGGAACTTCTAGCTCGGAATTTGTGGAACCACCACTGACACCGGCTTACGCTTATTGCCCGATCTCTGCATAAATATTCCTCACACTTCAGGCGGCGAACTGGCAGAGTGGTTAGCACGCCGGGAGAAATGCTTAGCGTTATTTCGACTGTCTTTACGTTCTGAATTCAAGTTCCGCCGAAGTCGACTTTGCCTTTCATCCTTTCGGGGGTCGATAAATTCAGTTGTGTACTGAGGCCTATCTAATCGACTGGACCCCTCCCCAAAAATTTCGGGCCTTGTGCCTAGAGTAGAAAAGAATATTTGCTGTTGTATAGTAATAGTATCGAATGGTAGTGGAAGCGGTGCGGGTGTCGGCGATGATGATGATGATGAGAGAAAGAGAGAGAGAGAGAGAGAGACGATGGTGGTGGTTTTGATGAGGTGATTGTAGCTGCGGTAGTAATGACGATAATGGTGGTCTTTGTGTTGGCGTTGCTGTTAGCTCTGATGGCGGCGGCGGCGGCGCGGCGGCGGCGGCGGCGGCGGCGGCGGCGGTGGTGGTGGTGGTGGTGAAGAGGAGAGAGGGAGGGAGAAAGATCTTTGGTAATACTAAGGGTAGTGGTGTCGATGGTGGTGATGGTTGTGATGGGGGTGAAGTATTTTTGTATAATCCAGCAATTACAACATGACGGCTTAAGCGGTCGTGTTGGGACATAGAGATAATACAGCTTATGCATTATGTTATTCGTAGGGTGGGGTGGAGGGGACCTGGTGCGATGTACTGATGACAATAATAACAGCATCAACAAAAGTCTGTAAATCACCTACAGGTGCATGCTACAAAGTAAACGTGTAAGATAAATTATTATTATTATTATTATTATTATTATTATTATTATTAATGAGTGAGAGAGCAGTGCATGCCATCAAAGTGACACTGGGGTAAAATATACGAAGCCCAGTATACCCATCATGACTACCCGTCTGATAAGGGTACACCAGACACATGTATCACAACCATGTGTGTTCGACATTGTGATATCATATCAAGATAAACACCGCATGACCTTGCAGGTGGGGCCCAGTTAGAATTTTCTTCTGGTCGAGTAACCCATCTCGCTCAAAAGGTCCTTGAATAAGGGGTGTTTAACGATGTTGAACGAAACACCCATGTTTCTAGAGGTGAGTTATCCAAACCTCCAAAAATTCATCTCAACACATGGCTATGATGCTCCCCCACTACTTCTGCTCGTGATCAGAGATGCACATATCGTCAGCCACTAAGGGACATGGTCAACGGTTAAGGTCAAACAACTGACAAGCAAATATGTGGTATTGAGCAGAATATTTGCTGTAGCCCATCTTTTTATACCAAGAGAAAACAATGTACATAATAACATTTCCAATCAGTTAAGACCAGAAGCCACGAGAGCCACTACCTGGTACTGCATCAGGGCAAAAGGTAGTGCATACCCTCAGAGTGACATGGGTATAAATATACGAATCCCAGCATACCCATCATGGCTACCCATGTAATAGGTAGCCATGATGCATCACAACTATATATGCGTGACATGGTGATCTCATATCAAAATAAAAAGCACATGCCCTTGCTGGTGGAGCCAAGTTAGTTTTTCTTCAGGTCGAGTAGCCCGTACGCAGGGCGAAATGCTTAGCAGTATTTGGTCTGCCGTTACGTTCTGGGCTCAAATTCCGCCGAGGTCGACTTTGCCTTTCATCCTTTCGGGGTCGATAAATTAAGCACCAGTTACGCACTGGGTCGATGTAATCGACTTAATCCGTTTGTCTGTCCTCGTTTGTCCCCTCTGTGTTTAGCCCCTTGTGGGTAGTAAAGAAACAGGTATTTCGTCTGCCGCTACGTTCTGAGTCCAAATTCCGTCGAGGTCGACTTTGCCTTTCATCCTTTCGGGGTCGATTAAATAAGTACCAGTTGAGTACTGGTGTGGATGTAATCGACTTGACCTCTCGGTCAACATTTCAAGCCTTATACCTATAATAGAAAAGTTTATCATTTCCATTGGCCATAGCCATTCGCCCCTCACTCCCCCACTTGTGCCTTTCATAACTGTGACCACTACTCTCATTGTTTTGTTTCCACTCTCCCTGTCATCGTTTCACATTCTCGCACTCATCCAACCCCGTTTGAAAAGCATTCCAAAGATAAAATGTTATATTTTGATCTCTAATAACCTCACATCCCCTACTCCCTGCCTAATTAACCTTACTGATTACAAAAAACATAATAAAGCACCTTACACCCTAAACTTAACCCCTACAAAAGGAATGTGGGAGGTAAGCTTACCTACCACAGTCTTAAGATCCCGAATG
>NW_021832521.1:0-10000 GCF_006345805.1 Octopus sinensis | reverse complement strand
ATGCATACATATATATCGAGGGAGGGATAGAGAGAGAAATATGTGTATATGTATATATATATATATATATATACACACACACATACATATATATATATGACATATGATATAAATATATATGTGTATATATGTATATATATATACACACACACCTATATATGCATACACACATATAGGTATGTTAGTATGTATGTATGTTCGTACGTATGTATGTATGTATGATGACATACGCATATTCATATATTTACACATATATACGGAAATAGTAAAGTACAAATATGCTCGTGCAAACATTAAAAATAATAAAAACTCACTTATATACATCAAGGAGCGCATATAAGCTGAAGCAAAGTGAATTGGAATGGACATTATATCACATACTATATATACAAATATATACAATATATACAAATGCATAAGAAAAGAGATTAAAGCATAAACACACACATATATATATAGAGAGAGAGAGAAAGAGAGAGAGGTGGGGAGGAGAGATGTTAAAGAGCTATCTTGGAGATGGAATAGTATATGGAGAATGACTTAATTCTACAAGAGAATGCAGAGAACATGTAAAGATTCATTATTTGCATTATTTACATTCGACGGATATTTGTCCTCATCTTGTTTTTTGTTAACACAATGTTTCGGCTGATATACCTTCCAGCCTTCTTCAGGTGTCTTAGGGAAATTTCGAACCTGGGTTCTCATTCCTAAGGTATTTTTCCTAAGGTATTTTCTAAGGTATTTTTCGATGTTATTATTATTATTATTAATAATAATAATAATAATAATAATAATAATAATAATAATAATAATAATAATTAATAATAATAATAATAATAATAATAATAATATTAATAATAATAATAATAATAATAACTTAGGAATGAGAACTAAGGTTCGAAATTTCCCTAAGACACCTGAAGAAGGCTGGAGGATATATCAGCCGAAATGTTGTGTCATGAACAAAACAAGATGAGGACAAACATCCGTCTAATATGAATAATGTAAATAATGTAAATAATGTACATAATTTCTCACCTCTTGAATATAGAACTGTATTATGTAAAGATTCACTTGGACAAACTGTTTAATATGCATATTTTCCTATGTACAACCTTACTCGCAGTACCTCCATTTACAGTTCCATGCATATATGTATGTATTGTAACTCTTAGTGCGGCTGTGATCCTTATTTATGTAGATAACTGAATACGTTCACACATATCTAGAGTCAACAGATGAGATCCACAGATACTCAATATAGAAAACATTTTTTGGCGCCCAAATGATTTGAACTTGCATTCCGAAGTCTTTATCGACGTCTAAGTTTTCAGACTAAAGAGTTTCTATCAGAGAAATCCAGGTGAGCAGATTTGGATATAATGATACAAATAATCAAATAAAAGAAATAAACTATGGTAGCGAAATGGAGTTATTCTGAGAAAACCAGGCTTCCTGCAATCTCGGACATCATGCCGTCTATCGTGTAAGAGAAGGTATTATTCCATGTGTCGTAGTCGCTCTACAATCAGTGTCTTTCCAATCATGAGCATTATCTTTGAATTGTTTTATAATTATAGCTATATTCTCCAAAGTTTCCACTTTATATCCGATGCTAAACATGATTTGGGGGAGGTTTAGCTGCTACTTGGACTACATCGAGCAACCTGGTAGATGCTCCTTTCGTTGTCGTTGTTTTTGTTTCCGTTTTGTTTTATTGTAAATATCATTACAATAAAAGCAGATATGGATGAATCCTATTCGGAATTGGTATGGTGGCTCTCTGATGCTCGACGATGATGATTCAATTCGATCATCTGAACAACCTGTTCCAGAATTAATGTGAAAATTGTTGAACATTAAACGGTCGCATGTATCCTTAACGTAAATATTAGTCAGATTCAATACGATAAAGTGGCCCCTTTGAATTGCATCCGGAGGGCTTCAACCACCATTAACCTTATTCTACATATTGGCTTTACAGATCAATTATCATCATCATTGTTCGATCGTGGTCGAGACAATGGAATTTACCATGCTACGCCAGACTTCACAGTCCATCATGGCATTACGGAGGTCCTGTTGTTGGATGCCTGTATCCCTGGAGATTACATCAGGGTAGAAGAGTGTGCGCCCTCTGGTATTGCGAGTAGATGGCTTCCAGAGGAGAAGAGTAGAAATTACCTCGTTTTCAGCTCTACAACAATGTCCAGCAAACTGGACTCTTCTACCTTTCACAAGAGACGACGCAGGTGGTAGTTTCCCATATATTTGTACTTTGGTTGGATGGCGCTTCCACGAGATATTTTACAGATCAATCTTATACAATTTATCCTGGGCTCAATAAAATATACAGTGGCGACGGATTGTGATGGTTTGTTTTGGTCTTAAAATAATTCAGTAAAAGTTTCTAAGCTGTTCTACAAATAGGGTGATAGTGATAGAGAGTTAGTCAAAACTATAGTGTTGCTTAGATAGATATATGTTCTGAGTCCGAATCCATCAGATGTTAAATTGCCTTCAGTCATTCTGAGGTCAAAGTTAGAAATATTTTGCACTTACTAACAACGGTAGTTTCGTTCTTAGATTTGTTTTTGTTGTTGTATAGAAGTTCGTTATTCAATGCCTCACATTTATCGAATTTGGATTTAAAGCAAGCAAGATCATCAACTGTTGGTTTTTTTTTTTGGTTTTTTTTTTGAGACCACTAATAAGGTGTGAAGGAAATCATGTAAGAAAGCTTCCAGACGGAAGCTCGTTGGAGGGATTGCAGCTATAATTTAAAGGTTTAACTCTGGCACATTGATCACATTGGTACTGAAGGAAACTACTTACATTAAAGGAGCTGCACGTGTCTGCGGAACCCTCAACCACTTTCATACTAATGCAATGAACAGGTAATTCAGTTGATTGGTAGAATGAGTTTCTACTTTAGAAACCAATACCGTTGTGAAGATGAAAAGCGAATCGCAGAAGGTCCTCGACGCGCTTACAGAAAGCGATTTCCAGGCCGGATTTCAAAAGTGGTAGGAACCCTGGAACCGGTATTCTGCTGCGCAAGGAGACGATATTTAAACTTATTTTTAATTAAACATAAATAGTCCGGGAACTTTCTGATATCATTTTGTATTATGCTTGCAGCGAGGGATGGATGAATAAACGCAGACACACACTTCCACAAATAAATATCAAGAGCAAAGAAAAACGAATAACCTTTTAAGCCACCCTCCAGACACACAAATAAACAATGCAGCCAGCTAACCAACCAGCCAACGGTTTCTGGTTAATACTGATTTCAATGTTTAGCACAATACCAGTAATTTTGGGAGAGGGGCTAAGTCGACTACATCGACCACGGTGTCCAACTGGAACTTATTTTATCGACCCCGAAGGGATGAAAAGCAAAACCGACCTTGGTGGAATTTGAACCCACAGCGTAAACACGGATGAAATGCCGCTAAGCATTTTTCCTGACGTGCTAATGATTCATTTCCACTCTAGGCACAAGGCCCGAAATTTTAGGGAAGGGGGCCAGTCGATTAGCTCGAACCCAGTATGCAACTGGTACTTAATTTATCGACCCCGAAAGGATGAAAGGCAAAGTCGACCTCGGTGGAATTCGAACTCAACGTAAAGATGGGTGAAATGCCGCTAAGCATTTTGATACGGCGGGCTAACGACTCTGCCATCTCGCTCCCTTTAGTCTCCATGTTAATATTAAATAAAACACAAACATAAGACCCACAAAAAATGTAGTTAAGTGGACAGTATTTTCGTCTTTATATTTATGTTTCTATTTGTCTTTCATTAAGATGCTTTAGATTGATGCTAACAAAGCTGAAGTTTAAACGATAAAGATACATGCTGTACTATGTATTCGGCCTCTCCCTTCATATGAATGCAGTCCCTGAGGAATTCTTCTAGCCAACCCAGCCTTTAGCCACCAACCATTCTTCGAAATGGTCCTTAACCTGTCACACACCTACTTTAGATTTTTTACATTTCTTCCTTTACGTCGTTTTATTATCTTCGTATCTTCAAGATCTTCATAAGGAACAATTTTTTTCAAGGGTTGCTTATTTCATTCTTTGCCTCCCTACTTGCACTTCACCCACCCACGCAGACACATTCGCACATTATATATATGTATGTATATATATATATATATATATAATATATATATATATATATATATATATATATATATATATACACACATTCACACATTATATATACATTTAATATATATATATATATATATAACTGTAATACTTATGCTTATAGATACGTTTATATATATATACGCATATGCCTATGCACAGACTCACACACACACACAAACATACACACGCACACACGCACAAGCACACACATACACATACACACATACACATGACGGCATGATGGCATGATGAAGTGAGGGTTCTGATTTTTTTTATCATACATTAAGCCTGAACACCTCCCACCTCACGCAGTGAGCACATTATCAAACGGAACCACCACCACGACACGCACAAAAACAATTTCTCCCCCAACGAACATGTCCCCACCCTCCAACCAATCGCCATACGTACAACATTGCAGTAAAGATCCATGGTACAGACCAACAAAGACAAAAAAGTGAAGAAAAGGTTATTAATGATAATAATAATAATAATAATAATAATAATAATAATAATAATAATAATAATAATAATTTCTACACTAGGCAGAAGGCCTAAAATTTGGGGGGAGGGGGCCAGTCAATTAGACCGACCCAAGAGTATCACTGGTATTTAATTTATCGACCTTGAAAGGATGAAAGGCGAAGTTGACTTCGGTGGAATTTGAACTCAGAACGTGAAGAAGAACGAAATACCGCTAAGCATTTCACCCGGCGTGCTAAAGTTTCTGCCAGCTCCCCGCTTTAATGATAGGAATAATAATAATAATAATAATAATAATAATGGTTTCAAATTTTGCCACAAGGGCAGCAATATTGGGCACATGGTTTAGTCGATTACATCAACCCTAGTATTCAACTGGTACTCATTTTATCAACCCACGAAAGAATAAAAGGCAAAGTCGACCTCGGCAGAATTTGAACTCAGAACGTAGCGACGGACGAAATGTTGCTAAGCATTTTGTCCGGTATGCTCCCGATTCTGCCAGCTTGTCGCCCTATTAAAGCTTAACATAGCAAGATGTAAGCGGCGAACCGGCTGAATCGGGAGCACGCCGGGCAAAATGCATGGCGGCATTTTGTCCGTTTTACATTCTGAGTTCAAATTCCGCTGGAGTCGAACTTGCTTTTCATCACTTCGAGGTCCACAAAATGGTACCAGCTGATCACAGGAGTCAATGTAATCGAATTACCCCCTGCCCCTAACGTTGCTGGTCCCATGGTAAAATTTGAAACCAGTAAATTAGCCAGATGCGAAGACTATTGCAGAAGAAATAGTAAGAACACTGCTATCTTTTATTTGTTTTATTCTTTGGACTGTGGTCATGCTGGAGCATCGGTTTGAAGGGTTTTTAGTCGAATGAATGGACCCTGATTTTACTTTACTTTCTAATCCTGGTACTTACTCTATCGGTCAATAATGTTAAGCACGTAAATACACAAACACTGGTTATCAAATGGTGGAAGGGACAAACACAGGCATACACACACACATATATATATGTATATAACTTTAAATAATAAGGGTGAAAAATTTAATATTAATTTGATTATTATCAATTTAAAACCAGTGGCCTAGCATATTGAAAAATCTAAAGATTCAGAAAAATTTTATTACATACATATAAGAGGGAGGATCACTAAGTGGACATCCATTATGCTAGAAGAAGACCACCTTCTTTTGATAACAATCTTTCTTTTCTTAGTGGTCAGACCATAGGTGGTCTTCTTCTAGCATAATGGATGTCCACTTAGTGGTCATCCCTCTTATATGTATGTATGTGTGTATATATATATATATATATATATATATATATATATATTAATCATATAGGGTGGCAGAAAAAATTTTGTAGAATTCTTTTTGCCACCAGCGGCCTAGTGGGAAAAAATTAAATAGTCATAGACCATTTTTAAGTTCAACATCAACAATCAAGGAACGGCCATGATAGGCCATTCACCCCTAGAAATAACAGCCAAAGCTTCAACCGCAAATAAAGATTAATTCCGTAAACAGGAGAAAATTTAAAAACATTACCCTGTAATTTCTTGTACGATGCACACCGTTTCATCTGCTGTTTAATGGTAAACAACCTGATAAATTAAATCAAGCCAATCTTCCATAGGCCCTCAGATTCTCTCAAGAAATAGCCAAGTCGGACAGATATTTTCACGAGGCATTTTGAAATGCCTCGTGAAAATTCTGTTCCGACTTGGCTATTTCTTGCTGAAGAATCTGAGGGCCTATGAAGATTGCTTGATTTAATTTAATCAGTTAGTTTACCATTAAACAGCAGATGAAACGGTGCCATCGTACAAGAAATTACGGGTAAATGTTTTTTTAATTTTCTCCTGTTTACGGAATTAATCTTTATTTGCGGTTGAAGCTTTGGCTGTTATTTCTAGTGGGTGAATGGCCTATCATGGCCGTTCCTTGATTGTTGATATATATATATATATATATATATATAACTACCTCATTTCTGTTTCCGTCTACAAAATCTACTCAGAAGGTTTTGGACGGCCCGAGGTCACAGTGTAACACGTTTGACCAAGGTACCACGCAGTGGGACTGAACCAGAAACTTTGTGGCTGGAAAGCAAGATTCTTACCTCACAGCCACACCTGCTCCTCGTGTATGAAGGCTAATACAAGAATCAAGTAATAAAAAAAATAATAAACCACAGAATAACAAAACCAACACCAATAATAATAACAATAATGATAATATTAATAATAGCAACAACAACAAATTTCGCGTGGGTTAAGATTTGGGGCCACAGTGTTCCTGGTGGTGGCGGGGTGAGTTGCTACAAAGAGGTTTGATGGACTAGGGTTGTGTGGATAAATAAACAAGGGAGCTTGTGGGCTGTGAGGAGCGTAAGGCAGGTATGGTGTATGGGTACGAGGGTGGTGGAGAGAGAGGAAAACAGACAGGTAACTCTGTGCAGGGGTGCCAGATAAATATACATATATATATAAAGATGAATATGTATGTGTATATATAATATGTAATGTATGTATGTATGTATATAGATATGTATATACATGCACGTATACACATTAATATACATATATATATATATATTATATATATATATATATATATATATGTATCTCTCTCTCTCTCTCTCTATATATATATATATACGTACGCATATACACATGTGTATGTATATGTATGTGTATAAATACATACGCATGTATTTATTATAGGTATGGGATCATATATATATGTATACACATATTATACATATATATATATGTATGTACATATATCTAAAAAAAAATATATATATTACTTACTTGTATATGTAAGGGGTCTCCGTATATGTATATAATATATACATATATTCATATATATATATATATAGATATATATATATATATATATTATATATATATATATGTATATACATGATATGAATATATATATATATATTATATATATATATATATATATATATATGCGTGTTTGTGGTTGTTGTGTGTGTATGGCACACATCTGATCACGTCTAGATACAAGGACTGCCTATAAAATTATTCACAATCAGATCAGATCCTGTCAGTGAAGGAGAACAGACACACACACACAGACACACATACACACAGATACACACATACACACACACACACACGTATCGCAAAAGGGAGGGGAAGAAGGAACGAGGGGCACACGCATCCCTGTAATGTGTATTGCGGTCGGTGTGTGATATATGTGTGTGCTTCTCCACGTCAATCTCTTTATGGCCTCCTTAAGATGCCAATTAGATATCGACGCAGTGAAAGGCTTCTGTTTTCACTTTGCCGAGCAAATTTACTTGTTTTGTTTTTGGAGAGATCTTCTTATTTGCTTTTATCAATCTACATGTTTTTTTACTTTGTTTTTTGCCGTTTTTTTTTTACATTTTTAGATATTTATATATTTTGGTCATATTTCTTGTATTTTGGGTTTATTCTTAATTCTTTTTTTGTGTGTGTTTTGCTATATTCTTTTCACCTTCCTTCATCTTCTTTGTCTTTGATGCCTGTGGACTTGAGAAAGTCAGTTTGGAAGAGTATTTTGTACGAGTGTTCATATGAGAAAGTGTGTGTGTGTGTGTATGTGTGTGTGTAAAGAGACAGAAAAAAAAACGAAACAGAAAGAAAGAAAGAGAGTGAGAAAGAGAGAGAGAGAGAGACATAACTTGTCGTTAGAGCACGTAGATTATGTAGGTAGATGTGATAGAAGTTACTAGAAACTTGCAGCTATTCTACATAGAAATGGCAGATATGTTGTTAAGGAAGAAGTGGGGGATGGGGCAAACAAACAAAACAAAACTCTTTAAACAAACAAACGAATCATCAAACAAACAGACAAACAACCCAACAAACACCTCAGAATAACAAATATCTACAGAAAATGGCCGAATAAACCTCGCCAAAATTAAGTTCCCCTTTATGTATTTTATCTCTGATTTTTTTAGAGAATTTTTTTTTCTTATATATGGTGTACTTCAATTGACACTTCTCACTCAGAATATCTTATTTATATTCTGACTCTAAAAACATATTATAAAAAAATGAGGAAAAAACATAACTGGGTTTCTTTTTTCTTTTACCCTACGAGACCTAACGAGAGTTAAAAGAAGACATGGCGGGAGAATACCGACCTCATTGCCAGGAATGTGGCCACATATAAAACTAAAAAAATATGGTCTTCGATGAAATGATAGAATGATACTATTCTGTATACAAAAAAAAAAAAGAAAGAAGAAAAAGATAAGTAAAATAAATAGTTCTAAGTATTTATTTGCATGGAAATGGCGAATATAAATCTTGCCCGTCGAGAAATACTTAGAAAAATAGCGTAAAGAAAGTCTTCGATGTGTAATTAAAAACAGAAAACAGAAAATACAGCCCTAAAAATGGTGAACATGCTTCACTAAATTCATGCCTTTATCTTCATAGAAATCGTAATAATATTACATACAAATAGTAAAATTATTATAATGAACGGGTAAAAGGATTTTGCTGAGGCCATGCATGTATTTACGGCGGTAAAAATTAACAACTTCGCAAAAGTAGAAAAGCACGTAGACCAGAACTAAGTACATACAAACAGACATCTTTACAACACACAAAGATGTGCTCGTGTGGTTAAAATTCCGCTTATTAACAACCTGTTTTGGGTTCGATCCTTTGGCAAGGTTTATTTTATCCGAATGACCTAAAACATTGTGACTGAAATTTGGTAGTCGGCAACCGTGGGCTTAGAGTTCAAACATGTAAAAGATGGTAAGAAGCTTGCTTTCCAATCACATGGTTCCGGGTTCAGTCCCACTGCGTGGCATCTTGGGCAAGTGTCATCTACTATAGCCTCGGGCCGACCAAAGCCTTGTAATGCGGATACCATAAGATGTCTAAAATTCAATTTGGTCGACAACATAGAGCACAAATTTGGAATTTGCAAGGCCCATCTGGACAAGCATATTCCCACTGTGTAAAGCTAAAAGATACCAAATTAGAAGAGAATCTAAGAGGGAGTTGGCGGGGTGCAATCGTCAACAACCGAGGTGGTTAAGCCTGAAGTGGGATACTAGATTAGAATCGATAAGGTTTAGTAAGGAAATAGTGAGTGAGAATTCTAGAGTAGGAGAGATAGATAGGAACAGAAAATAAAAGCTTTGTAAAGATAATAGGATTGATATGCTAGCGGTAACACTCGCTCTTGACTAATACTTCAAGGCTGATTTAGATACTTCAGGCTCGTAACTCTCTTAAATGCAGAGTTGAAGATTTTGGCCACGGTATCAGCTAAGAGGAAGGCACTTGACATCGATACTTTGGTAGGTG
>NW_021832520.1:0-30334 GCF_006345805.1 Octopus sinensis | reverse complement strand
TCTGTAAATTGTCCTTTACATGACCAATAGAATATTATAACATTACATAAACTTTCGATCTTTTAACCCCGGCAATTTATAAGGCCCCGCAGCTTTTGTTTCCTCTCCTCCCTCCATAGTTAAGCTGGGTTTCTGACACCCACCTTTTTTTCCACTTACTTCCATCTTTTCTCATACACACCCCGTGGTAAGATCCTCTTTTCCAGCCCCATTTTGCTCTTCAGATGATATCTGAAGTAAGTGAGCAAGCCGGGGCCCGAGACAAAGGATCCTATCGCGACTCCTTCCATTCTTGTACGCCACATGCATTCTTTTACTACTGCAACCGTGCAGTGAAAACATGCCTCACCTTCCTTCGAGAGTCCAGTTGGCGGTATCATCTTAATCATAGACTCAGCCGACAGCTGTACGCGTCCCAGATGCGATAACACATGTTCTGCGTAACTTATCAAGTCGGACAACTTCCGACAGTGTACAAAAGCGTGCTGGACGGTTTCATCGTCCAACTCGCACCTTGGACACGTCGGTGGCACTGAAATTCCGTGCCGCGATAACTTCTCGCGAACAGGTAAAGCATTCCTATAGCACTGCCAGGCCAGGGATCTTTGGAAATTATCCAAATACCCCGTCCTGAAAGTCTTTTTAAACAGGTTGGTAAGCTGGTCTTCGTCAAACCCCAGAGCCCCTCCTAGGACGTCGTCGTTCTTTGCCTCTACCAGCCTTCTATAAAATACCGAGGTGGTATTTCCGCAGCCGGCCTTGCCCGCCTTGTGGATCAGCGTGAGTGCCTGTCGGCACTCCTTTTGCCATAAAATCAGTTTCCATCTTTTGATGCGACCGGGTTTAAAATTCACAAAGGAGGCCGGTCTCGGGAAAAATTCCCCTGCCAGCGGACTCCACACCTTATCACCCTCCAGGTGGTGCCAGAGATGCTTCAGCTTCAACGCATGTCTGCGCATCATCAACCAAGGCATTCCTAACCCACCCTTTAACGGTTCCTGGCAGCAAACGGAGCGCCTCACAAGTGGCTTTCCTCCCTTCCACAAAAAGCGGAAAAGGATTCGCTCCAACTTGCTAAGCCATGAATCGGGGCAAGGGACAACGGTCAGGCGGTAAGTGATTACAGATGCAATGAACATCTGTACCACCTCCGCCCTTCCTTTCAAGGACAGAAACCTTCCGGACCAGGTCCGTACTATGGCCTCCACCTTGCTCGTCACCTCACTCCAGTTCCTCTCCGTTTGGGAGTCTGGCCCAAACCAAACTCCTAGCAACTTAACAGGGCCATCCGTCCAGTGTCCCACGACACTGGACGATATCGACTTGCTCCTCCAGGTGCCGAGGCGCAAGCCAACCGACTTGTCCTTGTTAACCTTTGCTCCTGCCACCGCCTCGTATCCTCTGATAGCCTCTTCCACACAAGGTAGCTGGGCCTCATTGGACACGATGAGGGTGACGTCATCCGCATAAGCAGTAACCGTTCTCCCACCTCCGATGTCATCCGAGTTACGTCCCAGCCTCTCCAACTTTCGCAGCAATGGCTCAAGAGCCAACACGTACAAAAGTGGTGACAAGGGGCACCCTTGACGAACTGAACATTCGATCGAAAACGGTTCCGTTAGGTAACCGTTTATCTGGACGGTGGACTTGATGCCGCTATACATAGCGGAGATCCACCCGCGAAATCCAGGGCCCAGTCCAGCCGCTTCGAGGACCGTCGCCAGGTACTCATGGTCTACCCTATCGAACGCTTTACTTCGGTCTAAATGGACCATTACCCCGGCCTTGCCGGTTAATTTACCCACCCTATCTAAGGTGTAGCGTATAAGGTGAAGATTGTCCTGGATCGACCTGCCTGGAATTGCACATGTCTGTGCTCTCCCTATAAGTTTCTCCACGACAACCGTCAACCTTTTTGCCAACACCTTGGCCAAAATCTTTAACTCTACATTAAGTAGAGTTATGGGCCTGTAGTTACTAATGTTATCCCCCTTGCTCGGGTCTTTCTGGATTAGCGTCACCACTCCCCGGCTTACAGAACTGGGAATTCTCCCATTCTGCTGCCAGTTCGTGTAGACGCCTGCCAATATTCCCCCGAACAAGTCCGGCATACTTTGGTAAAACTCGTAGGGCAGACCATCCAACCCCGGCGACTTCTCCCCGGCGCATCCGGCCAGTATCCCCTCTATCTCCGCGGGAGTGATCGCTTCTTCACAGCACTCCACCTCACGCCCCGAGAGCCGCGGTCCGCCGGCTAGGAAGTCCTTTAAGGTCCTCCCCCGCTCCGGCGCCACACCACCCCCGAACACGCGGGCGAAATGCTGGTGAAGAAACTTTTGCATCTCCTCCTGTCCATAGATCTTTTGTCCCTGTTCGTCAGTTAAAGACTTGATTGAGGCTTTGTTACCTCTCTGACTCTCCACTCGACGGGCCCATCCGGCAACGTTAATACCTTCTCGTTTCCCAGCGCGTAGCTTAGCTCTGACTCTGCAACCTTCGTGTTTGGAGTTAAGGTGACGGTACAATACCGTTCTTGCCGCCATCACTCCGGATGCAGAGCCAGCTTCCATTGCCTCGTTTAGATTCTTAACTAAATCGTCCTCTATCCTATTCCTATCTAACCTTAGCTGATTGCTAATTCTAATGGACTCTGAACGAATGGCTCTTTTGAGGGAGTGCCACCATCTATTGTTAATGATGGTGCCACACAATGCCCTCTGTACTAACACCTTAATCCGGGTACGGAAGTCTTCACAATTCAAAATAGCCTTGTTCAGCTTGCAGTACCCGGGTCCCTGTCTATGACACTTATCTAATTGCATCCTACACGTCACAAATTTGTGATCCGTGTAAGGCACAATGTGAAACTGTAAACAACTAAACGTATCCTTATCTCTTTTCTTAATAAATATCCTATCTAAATACGATCTGTGTGAGCCGTCGTTGTTACTCCACGTCCACTGTGGAACGCTCGGCTCATCCAGTCGGTAACGGTCCACTAGATCAAAGCTCTCTAGTAGACCCTTGAGGCTAGGGTTCCCCTTCCTATTGGTTGAGCCAACACTGTCGACGCGCGCTTCAAGGACAGTGTTAAAGTCCCCTACTAAGACTACCGTTTTCGACGTCGCTAAAAAGGGCTCCAGGTTCCGAAAAAAACCCGTCTGCCTCCACTCATTCGGAGCGTAGACAGCTACCAACCTGAAGGACTGTTTACTTACGTGGGTCACATCCAGAACAACCAGCCTGCCTTCTGGGTCCAGAAAAACAGTACTTACCTGCAAGTCCAAGCTCTTCCTGATAAGGACTGCCACGCCTCTGCCTCTTCCTCGGCTAGGAGAAATAAATTTCTCGAACCCATTTAGAAGAGGCGAGAACGCTTGGGCCTCGTTCATCTTGGACTCGGTTGCAATAGCTATGTCCACTCCATGTGTCGTGAGGTCGTTCAGGAAACAAATTTGTTTCCATTTCGACCCCATTCCACGTACATTCACACAACCCAGCTTAGCCATTGTCGGTGAGAGAAAAAATAAATGAACTTACGGTTGAGAAAGGGAGCATGACAGTTTAAATCTGCCCGCTTCCCCTTCTTCCTCCCTTGTGGTCGTAGCTGCAGGGCTCTTAACCGGCGTTGCCACCGGGCTCTGGGTAGGTGTGGTTGCCGGGGTTATAACAAGTTTACCCTCCAGTACTTCCTTTGTTACGTCTCTTATCAGTCTATTCTTTAGATGTTCTTGTAGTATTTCCTCCTTCCACTCGTCTTCCTTTATTTTTGCGAAGCGAGTGGTTGCTTTTATGTCTGTAGCCTTGCTAAATAGTTTGTAGTGATGCTACTGTGTAGTGTTCGGCGCGCATGCGCAGAATGGGACTACTTCCGGGTGGCCACCGGAAGTCTTCCCCATGCGCATGTGCGGGAAAACATCTCTCGAGCCCGCGAACCTCAAATCGCTCTCTTCGGCTCAAGACAGCACTGCGATCGGTCACGGTTTTCCTGGCTCTGACAGCCACACACCAGCTTCAACCAACTTCAACCAACCTCAACGACCAACACCAGCAGTATCTCAGAGGCTGTCTATTCCCCCATCAGACAACGTACAACCATGAATCAATAAACCAAGTTGTCTGTTCACCTTTAACCTGAGTTTCGTCTGTTTGTTTTCTACAAGAATTTTTGTATGTGACTAGAAAGGATCTCGACACCCTGCCAGTGCTTCGATGATAGATCCTTTCACGTCACAATTGGTGACCCCGACGTGATGAAAAAGAACAGGATAGAAAAAGACACAGCGAACAGGTTTTTTTGGGGCCGAAGAGCGCGGAAATTCACATTTATTTTCCTATTTTCTCCTTTTCAGCACGGCGAGGTGGGTCAAATAACCTTATTCATCGCACATAGTACAAAAAAAAAAAAAAAAAAGAAAACACACACACATTCATTTTTTTCCTTTTCTGTATTTTGTTTTCCTTGTACACACTTATTCCTTTTTTTTTTGCTACCCACGAGGTGCACACACAAACACAATTTTGAATTGCCTTCTCGGTTCCACGTGTTCTCTCTCCGTTTCTCGACCATACCTTCTGCCCCCTTCTCACAGACTCCTTCCGACAAAGGCATGGCTTCAGGTTTGCCTTCATTTACGGGGGATGCGGGCCTGTGGTTTGCACAGGTGGAATCACACTTTGCCGCGCATACCATTCCGCCACAACAGCAGTTACATCTACTGTTTTCAAGTTTGCCCTCCCGGCTCGCAACATCGGTCAGGGATCTCATTGTGAGTCCCCATCCTGACGCCACATATGCGTCAGTAAAGGCGGAGATCCTCCGTCGCAACACGCGCTCAGAAGAAAGTCAGTTTAATGAACTGATGGCCGACGAGCAGTTAGGGGACAGAACTCCATCCCAATTTCTGCGCCATCTAAGAGAGCTAAGCGGCAACGCCGCTGACGCGCCGCTCTTACGTAAGATATTTTTCTCAAGGCTGCCTGCCCACGTGCAGACAATGTTGGCCACGGCACTGGATGCTGTGTCTGTGGACCAGATCGCCACGATGGCCGACAAAGTGTTGGAGTTTTCGCGCCCATCTCCCTCGCGGGGCCTGTACGCATGCACAGAGCCCCCCCCCGACACCTCCGACGAACGATAAACTGGCCGAGAACATCGACGCGCTTACGCGGAGGATCGATGATCTGTGCCGTGCGATCGGACGCCAATCTCGTAGTCGCAGTAGCTCTATTTCCCGCAGTCGGAGTGACTCTGTTTCTCGTTCCGGCTGGTGCTGGTACCATTCGAGATATGCCGAAAAGGCAGATCGGTGTACCCAGCCGTGCACTTTCAAGCCCTCGGAAAACTAAATCCGGAGGAGGTGAGCACGTCACCTTCGTCCATCTCGTTTCCCAAACATCGTGCATTCTATGTAAAAGATCTGGTGTCGAAGACATTCTTCATGGTAGACACCGGCTCCTGTTGCAGCATCTGGCCCCTTCGTCTGGCTGCAGACAAGCCCAAGCGCTCTTCGATTGTCTTGCATGCTATTGACTCGTCTCCCATAGCCACTTACGGTCAGATTTCGCTGCGCCTCGACCTCGACCTTCGTCGAGACTTTCGATGGGTTTTCGTCATCGCTGACATCCCGCATCCTATTCTCGGCGCTGATTTCCTGGATAGGTTTAACCTATTGGTGGATGTCAGGCGTCGGAGGCTTCTTGATAGCACGACGTCGCTCTCTACACCGACTGGGAGTTCCACCACTGCGGTCCTTAGCCCGACATTCTTTGTTGCCACCTCTGGAGACCCTTTTCACTCTCTTTTAGTTTCATTTCCGGAGCTAGTGGACATTGCCTTTAAACCGGAAAATCCTACCCACTCGACCCTCCATTTCATCACCACCAATGGGCCACCTGTATTCTCACGCCCCCGGCGCCTAGCGCCAGACCGACTTAAAACGGCCAGAGCCGAGTTTGAGCACATGCTTCAACTTGGCCTTATACGCCCCTCCACCAGCCCATGGGCATCTCCCCTTCATTTGGCGCGAAAGGGCGAGTCTGATTTTCGCCCGGTTGGAGACTATCGACGCCTCAATGCCGTCACAATAGCCGATCGCTATCCGATTAGAAATCTCCGGGACTTTACAGCAAATCTCCATGGTTGTACCATTTTTTTCGAAGGTCAATCTGATACGCGCTTACCACCAAATACCGGTCAACCCAGCCGACGTTCCAAAAACTGCAATCACTACCCCGTTTGGGTGTTTTGAGTTTTTGTACATGAGTTTCGGTTTGCGGAATGCTACTAGCACCTTCCAGCGTTTCATTGATGAGGTTGTCCGCGGTCTTGATTTTGTGTTTGCCTATGTCGATGACATACTCATTGCGAGCGACACACGAGAAAATCATCTCCGGCACCTTTCTCAACTCTTCCAGCGTCTTCGCGCGTATAGCATACGCATAAACCCCGACAAGTGTGTTTTCGGACGCTCTTCCCTAGATTTTCTAGGGCATCATATTGATTCGACTGGAATCAGCCCCCTCTCGTCAAAAGTCGATGCCATTCAACGCATCGCACCCCCCACTTCCTTGCGCCAGCTCAGGCATTATCTAGGGATGGTCAATTTCTACCGACGCTTCATTCCCGGTTGTGCAGATAAGCTGCTACCTCTCACCAGGCTGTTAAAGGACTCTCCTAGAAAGGACAGTCAAGTCACCCTCTCTGTTGAGGCAGTGACAGCCTTTGAGTCCATTAAGAAGGAGCTGGCTTCTGTTTCTTTGCTTGCACATCCAGTTCCTGGTGCTTCTCTCTCTTTGACTGTGGACGCATCGGACACTGCGATTGGCGCTGTGTTACAACACACAGTGGATGACCATGTTCGACCTCTAGCCTTCTTTTCCCGTCAACTGCAACCAGCTGAACGACGATACAGCACCTTTGATCGTGAGCTCCTAGCGATCTATCTATCGGTTCGTCATTTCCAGCATCAACTTGAAGGGCGAGATTTTGTGATCTATACGGATCACAAGCCCCTTACGTTTGCCCTGTTTTCAAAAACGGACAAACTCTCACCCCGTGCTTTTCGGCACCTGGATTTTATCTCTCAATTTACTAGCAACATTCGACACATACCTGGAAAAGAGAACGTTCCTGCTGACGCTCTCTCTCGCCTTCCAGTTTGCGCCCTTTCGTCTCCTGCTGCTATCGACTTAGCTGCCATATCGCAGGAGCAGCCACCTTTGGCGTCGTTAGATTTAACTTCTCCCAAGTTCTCCTGTTGCCAGTTTTCCTACCTTCCGCTTCCGTCAGCCGAAGGCACCATTCTTTGTGACACTTCAACTGGATCTCCCAGGCCACTGGTGCCTGAGACCCATCAACGCTCAGTGTTTGAAGCACTGCACTCCTTATCACATCCTGGCATCGCTGCCACCCTCAAACTAATCACTGCTCGGTTTTTCTGGCCGAATATGCGTCGCACAATTACTTCTTGGACACGCACCTGCTCCAAGTGTCAACGATCCAAGATTCAACGGCACGTTCGTGCCCCGCTTGGACAATTTCCCCCCACGGAGGCCCGTTTTCGCCATGTCCACATCGATCTGGTTGGACCATGGCCTGTGAGTCGCGGGTTCTCTTATCTATTAACTTGTGTCGATCGTTTCTCCCGCTGGCCAGAAGCCATTCCGATAGCAGACATTTCTGCTGAGACTGTTGCGCGAGCTTTCGTTTCGAACTGGATTTCTCGCTTCGGAGTCCCGTCCCGATTGACAACTGATCGTGGACGACAGTTTGAGGCCTCGCTATTTCGCGAATTGTCGCGAATTTTGGGTATGCACCATATCCACACCACAAGCTACCATCCAGCGTCTAATGGATTGGTTGAGCGGTTCCATAGACAGCTCAAGGCCGCTCTTCGTGCCTCTTCGGACCCACAGTCCTGGATCGAATTTCTGCCCATTGTGCTTCTCGGCTGTCGGACTGCTGTCAAGGCAGACCTGGGGTTTTCTGCTGCAGAGCTGCTGTATGGTACCACACTGGCATTGCCCGGTACGATGTTGGTGCCAGACACTTCCCCGCCCCATGATCCGGCGACCTATGTCACCAGACTGCGGGAATATTTTTCAAACCTTCCGCCCATGCTTCCCAGAAAGCAATCTCCACCGTCCCATCTTCCACCGGATATGAACACCTGGTCGCATGTTTTTGTTCGGGACGATTCTGTGAAGGGCCCACTTGTTTCTCCCTATAAAGGACCTTTTCGTGTGCTGTCTCGCACACCAAAGGTTTTCACGATTGAGATAAATGGTCGTTCGGAGACCGTTTCCGTGGACCGTTTAAAAAAGGCACATTTTGAGACGTCTTCATCTTTTGATGACAACCTTGACACACCCACCTATGCACCTTTAACAACACTTTCACCTGCACAAACGCCTTCACCTGCACAAACACCTTCACCTGCACAGACGCCTTTGCCTTCACCGGCTCCTACAACACCACCCTCGCCGTCAACGGGTGCCCCGAGCACACCGTATGTTACAAAATCGGGCAGAACAGTGCATTAGTAGAAATATTCGATAAACTTATTCCTTATGGTATTTCAAAAACAATTTACAAAAACTTTCAAAAACAATTTACATTTAACTTTAAAATGTTTCTTATTGTATAATAGTATGTACCAAGTCTTCTGGGGGATCGGCAAGCCTTCTGTTTTCTGCAGCACCACCACAATATTCTGGTTGCCGTACTTCGCACTCGGAGGGGAGCCCTGTAGTGATGCTACTGTGTAGGGTTCGGCGCGCATGCGCAGAATGGGACTACTTCCGGATGGCCACCGGAAGTCTTCCCCATGCGCATGTGCGGGAAAACATCTCTCGAGCCCGCGAACCTCAAATCGCTCTCTTCGGCTCAAGACAGCACTGCGATCGGTCACGGTTTTCCTGGCTCTGACAGCCACACACCAGCTTCAACCAACTTCAACCAACCTCAACGACCAACACCAGCAGTATCTCAGAGGCTGTCTATTCCCCCATCAGACAACGTACAACCATGAATCAATAAACCAAGTTGTCTGTTCACCTTTAACCTGAGTTTCGTCTGTTTGTTTTCTACAAGAATTTTTGTATGTGACTAGAAAGGATCTCGACACCCTGCCAGTGCTTCGATGATAGATCCTTTCACGTCACAAGTTTAAATTTGGAAAATTTAAAGTATTTATATACGCTCCCGTTTTTTTCATCAAATGCTATGATCTTATTTTTTTTTAAAGACTTTTTCACATCTTGTTTTATGGGGAGGGACTTGGCGAACTGTTTTCCAATGAATACAGTGCCGTGGGGGTAGGGCTGGGGAATTTGCTTTGTGTGTATGTCTGCGGTGCTTGCTGATTTTTTCCTTGTTTGGGGAGGGGAGTCCAGGGTGTTGTCTTTTTTTCTTTTGTGTGTCACCTGTGTGTAATCCATTTGTTCGATACAATCCTCCGTTTCTGTTTCTTTGCTTGTCGTCGTCTTGTTTTCTTTTTCCGCCTTCTTCCCTTCAGTGTTTGAAGCACTTTGAGGAGGGGCTTCGTTGGTTTTCTTTTTTTTTAAGCAGTTCGAGCGGACGTGACCCTTCTCGCCACATTTAAAGCACCTAGGTCTGCGTCCCTCCACTGACACTCTCATGGACGTTCTATCCTCGTTAAATATCCTATCGGGCAGGTTCTCCAATATCTTGTTTTCTGCCTGAACGAGGAATTCCAGCGTCTGTCCCTTCCAGCGTACCTCCTCTTTCCTTCTCATCTGCAGAATCGAAACTTCCCGCTCTACATTGTGCAGGACCGCCGCTGCTACCCACATTATGTCATACCCTCTCGGTATGTCCTCCACCAGCAGTTTAGCTGTTCTTTTTCCCATATACGAGGGTAGCAACATGATATCATCATTTTTCAGGGTCATTGATGACACCTCTCTTGCTACCTCAGCCGAGTCAAAATGTGCTTCAACAGTAGCGCTGCGAGCACCTCGAACGACATGGCGAATTTTGTCCCACACCGGGACAAGCACTTTTCGACTATCTCGTTTCTAACGTCCATAATTTTTTTTTCTTTGTAGCTATACACTTTGTATATAACTGTCTTTTCCTTTATTTCTTGTACCTTCGCTTGCGGCGGTACAAGTTTGATTTCGTTTCCTTCCATTTTTACAAAGTTCCGAAATTCGAATAGTTGTTCGATCTTGAATTCAACGTCCATCATTGTTCCGCCTACCGCGGCCGAAAAAGACTGTTTTGTTACTTCAGTGTCCTTTAATTCACTTGTTCCCATCGCGGGAAAATCATTCTTCGACGCCAAGTCGAAATCCATTTCTCAAAAATGTTTCAAAAATTACCTCGAAGGTAATAACAATTTTAAACAGAGAATTTTCTGCCCCGTAGGGCTAAAATTACCGTTACACAACGGGCACTGTTCAATTAACACAAACAACGATGAGCAAAAAATCGAACTCTCTCAACAAAAGGCAGCAAATTTCTCAAAACGCAGATGAAAGTTAACAAGGGGAACTAACCCTTGTCTTGAAATGTTAACGGCTTTACTGATATATATTTGAGTAGCAGTATAACCCGGCGTTGCTCGGTATTAAAACCGGATCATTAAGTGATGAAGTGATTTATTTCAAACCAAAATAAGTGACAAGGACTTCGCATTCGTGCGAAATCTGCTGAAATTAGGATCGCAGGCAATTTGATTGGGAAATACCATAAGGAATAAGTTTATCGAATATTTCTACTAATGGTTTTTTATTTAATTTTTTGTTGAGAACATAAAGCATTCAAAGATCCCATGAGTCCTAAGTAGTGCTGGCATCGAGTTTCAGCAAAATATGTCAAAATTGTTAAAAGTTATGGTTGAAAATGGGGTGTAGCCAATTTTAGCAGAAACCCTATAAGGAAATAGTTTATCAATTATTTATCCTCATTGAATGGAAAACCCCAAATCGATGGTGTTTGGCCTTGGGATTTGTTGATGGACATGGTGAAGCATGGTCTCACCGGACATTGCAATCTGCAGAACTTCACCGGCATGTCTGACCGTGGGGGATAAAGCTGCATCCTTGAAATGAAAACATTTTCACCCCTCCTGCACCCTGTTACAATGGTGGCCTCAGTCAAGTGGGGCGTCAGGGACTTGATTACTAAGTGGGTCCTGTTGCACTGTTTAGGCAGAAGTAAGTTTCTGATTAGCCTAATTGGGCATCCAACCCTTAGCCTAACGATGTGAGATGGAAGCCTAGCTGGCTCCAATGAGTTGAGAAACTTGTTAGGGTAAATGACAATGCCTTGGGTGTCAGACGTCCGGTCAATTGATTTGTAGATGTACTCCTCACCTGGAATTCGTCATATGAGCTGGTCATTGATAGCACTGACACCTACGTTTTGTGGGGCCAGGATGGTTCTTTCACTGAGCCAATTGATGTCTGCATAATTACTTTCCAGATTGGGGAACACTGTTTCCAAAAGACCGGAAGAGTTGTTCATGGAGTTGCACAGTTCATAGACTGATATGTTGCCCCTATCACTCCTAGGGACCTTGCCTTCTCCAAGGGCTAAAATTTCTTCAGCAAATGCTGCTGACATTCTATCACCAAGCAAGTGTGCATGCATGTTTGTGCTTAGGCTTAAGGTCTTAACCTGGGGCCACAACATGGATGACTTAAGGCATGCGTGCACGTCATCAGCCCTGCTCCCTTTAGGAAAGACAGGAAGGATTTGCACACTTCTTTCTGAGTCTTTTCTTCCTCTTCCCACCTCATTCCTAACCTTATCTTCTTTTCTTTCTCCCACTTTTTCTCTAATAGCTGAAAGTGTTATTGACAGGCTAAGTAACATAATGACATGCAGAATTATTATAAGATCACCTTTCTCTACTTCTTCTTCACTCCTCCATCCCTATCATGCCTACTCCACTACATAACAAAAGTATACCAGTTGGAGAGAGAGAAGCTGGTTATATATTTATATATATCTATCTATTTATATATATATATATAGGGAGAGTTTACGAAAAAAACAAACAGTTGTATTAGTATAGTGCTCAGGAATAGAAAAAGTCTTTTACGTTTCGAGCCTTTGCTCTTCTACAGAAAGGAACACAGAAAAAACGAGGATATATACACATATTATTTTTGCATTAAGTTTGGTTATTTTTTTTTACAGAGTAATTAAATATCACATAAGGAGACTGGATAAAAGTTTGATATCATTTATTCAGCATTACATGTGTTTCATTTCCTAATAGGAATCACAAACTTTTAGATGAAGAGAAAACATGTAAAATATTTCCTATAAGAAATTCTCCAGACATACATATGTGTGTGTGTACGCTTGTCCAGATGTGATGTTTGTAAATGACCGTCATACAAATGCAGTTGGTCATTTCCAGTCTTCTGTGTCGAATACGTCTCACCATGGAAAACGTTTCCTTGCTTGGAAACATTTGGGGATTGGCAACAGGAAAGGTACCCGGGTGAAGAGAATCTCCATCAATGAAGTCCGTGTGATAGACAGAAGCATGAATAACTGAATTTTAAAGGATGATGATTTACCACAGATACGACAGTGATATGGTTTCTCCAGTGTATGAATACACTTCTGTTTAGTTAGGCAACTACTAAGAGAATGATTTACCATACATGGCACAGTGGTATTCCTTGTCTCCTGTATGGGTATATTTCTGAATATCTAAGCCAGTGCTTTTCAACCTTTTTGCTGCAGTGGAACCACAGGGAAACATTCCAATGGCTCGAGGAACCCCTGTGCAATAATTTAATTGTCTTATGCACACATATCTGCACAGGAGAATTAAAAATTACTGTCGATTTTAGCATTTTTGTAACTTCTTGCGGAACCCCTGGACCGTACTGGCGGAACCCTTAGGTTCCACGGAACTCTGGTCGAAAACCACTGATCTAAGCAGTAAGTACAAGAGAATGATCTACTACAGACATGACATTGATATGGTTTCTCCTCTGTATGAACCCATGTTGAGTAGTTAAGTTACTTCTTTGATAGAATGATTTGCCACTGATATCACGGGGAGGTTTTCTCCACTGCATGAATACGCTTGTGTCTAGTTAGGAAACTGCTAACAGAGAATGATTTATCACAGATGTCACAGTGATATGGCTTCTCCCCTGTATGAACCCTTGAGTAAGTAGTAAAGTTACCTCTGTGATAGAATGATTCACCACAGATATCACAGGAATATGGTTTCTCCCCTGTATGAATACGTTTGTGTTGAGCTAAGCTACCGTTTTCAGAGAAAGATTTACCACATAAATCACAGTGATATGGTTTCTCTCCTGTATGGATACATTTATGACGAGTTAAGCTACTGCCAACAGAGAATGATTTACCACAGATATCACAGGGATAAGGTTTCTCTCCTGTATGGATACATCTGTGTTGAGCTAAGCTACCATTTTCAGAGAAAGATTTACCACATAAATCACAGTGATATGGTTTCTCTCCTGTATGGATACATTTATGACGAGTTAAGCTACTGCCAACAGAGAATGATTTACCACAGATATCACACTGATAGGGTTTCTTCCCTATATGAAGCTGTTTGTGAGTAGCTAAGCTACCTCTTCGACTGAATGATTTACCACAGATATCACATTTGTATGGTTGTTCCCCTGTATGAATTTGTTTGTGTTGACTGAATTTACTTTCTTCTAGGAATGACTCTTTGCAGATGTCACAGTCATACGATGATTTTCTTAATTCTTCAGACATCTCTTCAAGAAAAATAAAATGAATCCTTAAAGTTTTACACTTCAATAAATTTTCAAAAATATTTCTCTTCCCACCAAAATATATTGATATTTTTCTTCTTTTTGTTTTTATAGTTTATTCCAAACAAATATCACTTTTCTTCTAAATGTGATCTTAATATTTAGAAATGCTACAAATACCTTTGTAAATCCATCAAAGTATATTTAAAAGAGAAAATTATCTCTTGCACATTTCAGACACAGAAGTAAAGAAATGCTTTCTCTCTCTCAGAGGAAATATTTTACTGTAACTCAGCAATGTTTTCTAGAAGCAGGATTATACGTTTGTAGAATATCTTTGCAGAGTCTTTCAAACATGATACATATTGATGATTCTTTAAAAGTAAAAGATACTTTTTAGCCAATTTCATGTGATTTTTCTGAAAGAATAGAAAAAATAATATAAGACAAGTATGTTTAAAAGGCAGATATTCAAAAGTGCAAATTTACGACATTTCTGTTTTCATAAATTGTAGAAGTAATTCTTTATCTGAACTATTAAATTTATCCCATCTCTCTGTTTTCAAGAGGTTTATATCACAGACATATCTATCGTAATAACACCTCCTGGACATTGCGTCTGTCCTAGACACACACCAATATACATGTCAATGACACTAGATATCTGATGGTTTCACCTCAGTCATGTGTCGTATTAACACAGCTTTGTTTGGTAACATAGACATCACTCCTCCTCTGCCTCATTCTGTACATTCGTTAATACACAAATACATAGATACGGGCAGCTTAATGTCAATATTTTGTTGAGGATGAAACAGGGAGAAAAGTCAGTAAAGAATCAACATTCTTTTCTACTCTAAGGCACAAAGCTCGAAGTTTTTGAGGAAGGGCCAGTCAATTAGATTGATCCCAGTACACAACTCGTACTTAACTTATCGACCCCGAAAGGATGAAGGGCAAAATCGACCTTGGCGGAATTTGAACTGAGAACGTAAAGACAGACAAAATACTGCTAAGCACGTTATTTTGTATTTTTATCCGTGCTATCTTTATTGTTTTTACGTACTTTTGAAATTTTTTTTCGAGTAACATCGTCCGTTTTTCCGTCACCGTGTTGTATACTTTCGAGGTTTTCTTCCAAGGAATCTAATGCGATTGGCTTAGATTTCCCTTGGCGGGCTGCCCAGATTGGAGCAATCTCAAGATTAATCAGCCGAAATTGCGAAGATGATCTGGTTCTTGACTGATGACTGAGATCTTCGAAAGTCCCGTCTATGTGTTTTTTTGTCGTCTTCAAAATGTTTCACGTTCTTGTCCCAGTTTGTGTTTTTTTAACGTTTACCTATATATGTATATATATATATATATACATATATACATATATAAACACGGTAGAAGTAAAGACCTGAACCCTTCGAAGGGATGTTTAGCATCAAAGTTCCTGAGGAAAATCCTAATTTGTAATTTCAAAAGGATTATATTTTCCTCAAAGTTACGAGGGAAAAACTCGGATCTTGTGAATTATCCGACGTCCTCTCCCCACCCCCTTGGAAAAGGTTTTCCCCACAAATTTCTATATAATCTTAATCTATACCGTCTGAATGGTATTTATATAAAATTTCATTTTTAAAAACTCATTTTGAAGTTATGAGGGAAAAGCATTGGATCTTGTGAATTTTCCGAAGGCCTCACCCCACCCCCGTTGCTTTCTGGGCCTTTTTGTTCTCATATTCGTTCCCTACCCTCTTTTTTTTTACACCGGTTCCACTTTTTTCTTTCCATTTCGTTCCCGGGTAATAATGTCAACATACAAGGATGTATATAAAGCTAATTCCGTAAAAATCTATGTGTATATGTTTATATATATATATTGTATGTATTTATACATGCATAAGTTTCGAAAGATATTAGAATAACGAAATAAAAGTCAGTCATAATAACAGATCTCCCCCAAATCTATTTCCTTAATTTTTAACGGCGATAGTAAAGAATATGTACACCCGGTCTTTAGGGTTGGTTTTAGTTAGGCCGAAAACGGGTGGTGGACTCGTTCTTTACCTCCGACATTTTTAAACCGTTTCTAGCACGCATAAAAATTTTGGCCCATATTTTGGCAATTTGGATTTTGAAGTATTTAAAACAAGGTAAAAAAGAAACGAATTCAACTCCTTCGTTTGCAAATTTTGGGGCGCTGTGGAACCCCACCAAAGACTATTGAGGCACGGCAGCAAGGTTACAGCGTTATAACGGGTGGTGCGCTGGAACAAACCAAGCACCCTCATGAGGTTCACCAGTTAAAACTAGGAATTAAAAAAGAAAAACAGTGGAAAGTTTTGGAATTAGGATGGAGGGAGTTGGTTAAAAAATTTTCTTTTATTCTTTCTTTTGCATAATCGTATTAATTCCATTAAGCAGAAGACAAACGAAAAAATTTTAAACTTCGTATCCTGGTAGAATCTGTTTATAAAACATCTTTTTCTCTTGGCTTTATTGAGAAAATTCTACAGTTTGTAAGATATTTGTTGTTTTTTCTTCAATTTCTGCAATTTCAACCAATCAATGAAATCTATTGAGTTAAAAAAACATTCTGTGCCGTATGAATATGTCCCTCGTTTAAGAAACAGAGTGGGGTTATTTACATTTGTGAAGAAAAAAAGATACCCTTCCCACCACCCCTAAAACAGATTGAAATGCAATAGATCGATACTAGGGTCATAATTATGGGTGACAATTTCATATGACGCCGCTAGAAAAAACTGCCTGTCAAACAGAAAAGATCCAATATTTGTTCTTACAAGCTTCGTGTGCATGTGAAATCTCGTTTTCTTCTTTTACAGATTTTACCTACACATATGAACAATGGCCCAGCAACAAAATTTGCTAATGGAGTGCAAACCCAGGTCCTAATTTTTTAAATGAAAAATGTGGATTTTTCCAATGTTATCACATGTCATACACAACACTGCATTTGCCATTACCCTCCTCCCACAGACACCACATGGATCCACCTTACTCACCAACACTTCTCCTTCCACCCCACTCACTATCACCTTTCTCTCCCCAAGGTTTACCTTCAAACCCTTGCTTTCAAATGCCTCCTTCCATTTCCAAAACTTCTCTCTCATCAGAACAAGGTCATCTGCATACAGTATCTCTATTTACAGTCTCTTTCTTGCATTCTCCTTCTCCACATCAACCACTATTGCAAACAACAATGGTGACAACACAGATCCCTGATGCACACCAACTTTCACCACAAACAAGCTGGTTACTATATATATATATATACCGTAAATCCTCGAGTATAGTCCGCCCTTGAGTATAACACCTAAACCTTGTGTATAATACACACCCCTTCTCTAACTTGAGTCGTACGTAATTAAGCCAGCAGCACCTAGTCAAACAAACACTTCCACGCATGCGTAATAAAATAATGGTGATGTTTTTAACTGTTATATGGGAATGTAAATATGTTTGCAAATTGTTTTTGTTACATGTTATTCTGTGTTCTGAATACTTTTATTTTAATAAATGTTGCTTATTGCAAGTTATGGATGATTATTTTATGACTTCATTGCTTTCAGGCTTAGCGTAAGGCATTTTCGCGCCCGACATCACAAAATGTGTCTGAATAAGCATTGCCTGACAGCAAATAGAGACTCGGACATTGCTTAGAAAATATTTTTCATTTTTAACCTCGTATATAGTACGCACTAGGGATTTTGACCGATAAATTTTGGGAAAACAATGCGGATTATACTCAAGGATTTACGGTATACATATATATTATTTTTGTGGGTGGTTTGGATGATGTTTTTTGCAGAGTAATTACATAACACATAAGGACAGTGGAGAAAAGTTTGATATTATTTATTCAGCATTACATGTGTTTCATTTCCTAATAGGAATTAGAAACTTTTAGATGCGTAGAAAACATGTAAGATATTTCCTATAAGAAAATCTTCAGATACACATAAGTGTTTGTGTGTGTACCCTTGTCCAGATATTATGTGGTGTCCGTAAATGGCCATCATGACCGTCATACTTGTGTAGTTGTTCATTTCCAGTCTTCTGTGTAAAATATGTCTCACCAGGGAAAATATTTCCTTGCTTGGAAACAGGGAAGGTATCAATGAATTCAATCTGATCCATAGAAGAATGTAAAAGTGAATGTTAAATGATGAGGATCATCATCATCGTAGTGATATGGTTCCTCTTCTGTTTGAATTCATTTATGTTATAATTGATCATTATCAGATATCTTAGGGTATGGCATATCCTTCATATTAACAGGACTGTGTATAATTAATTCACCATTTTGAAAGAATGATTCAGGTTTAACATCACAGTGATATGTTTTCCTTCCTCTGTCAATGCTCTTTTGATTCAATAATGGATGATTTCATGTCAAAGATTTACCATAGATGTCACATTCATATAGTTTCTATATTCTGTGGATGTCTTTATGAGATACGTCCTTTGTCCTTCTGAGGAAATGTTATACAACAAATATCACCATGTTACGGACCCACTTCATAAGGAAAGACGTGTTTAAATCAGAAATGATTTTGTGTAAATGATTTGCCACAGATATCACTGTGAATTGATTTTTCTTGAGTGTGAATGCATTTGTGTATAGTTAAGTGACTGTTTCCAGAGAACATCTTACCATAGATATCACAGGGGTATGGTTTCTACCCTGTATGAATACGTCTGTGTTCAGTTAGGCTATGGCTTTCTGAGAATGATTTTCCAGATATCACAGGAATATGGCTTCTCTCCTGTATGAACCCGTTTGTGAGCAGTTAAGTGACCGCTTTGATAGAATGATTTACCACAGATATCACAGTGATATGGTTTCTCCCCAGTATGGATACGTGTGTGTTCAGTTAAGCCACTGTTTTGAGAGAATGATTTACCACAGATATCACAGTGATATGATTTCTCCCCTGTATGGATACGTTTGTGTCTAGCTAAGTTACTGTCACTAGATAATGATTTACCACAGATATCACAGCGAAATGGTTTCTCTTCTGTATGAATACGTTTGTGAGTAGTTAAGCTACCACTATGAGAGAATGATTTACCACAGATATCACAGGAATATGGTTTCTCACCTGTATGGATACGTGTGTGTTTAGTTAAGCTGCTGCTTTCTGAGAATGATTTACCACAGATATCACAGGAATATGGTTTCTCACCTGTATGAATACGCTTGTGTTTAGTTAAGCTGCTGCTTTCAGAGAATGATTTACCACAGATATCACAGGAATATGGTTTCTCACCTGTATGAATACGCTTGTGATTAGTTAAGCTGCTGCTTTCTGAGAATGATTTACCACAGATATCACAGGAATATGGTTTCTCACCTGTATGAATACGCTTGTGATTAGTTAAGCTGCTGCTTTCTGAGAATGATTTACCACAGATATCACAGGAATATGGTTTCTCACCTGTATGAATACGCTTGTGTTTAGTTAAGCTGCTGCTTTCAGAGAATGATCTTCCACAGGTATCACAGGAATATGGTTTCTCACCTGTATGAATACGCTTGTGATTAGTTAAGCTGCTGCTTTCTGAGAATGATTTACCACAGATATCACAGGAATATGGTTTCTCACCTGTATGAATACGCTTGTGTTTAGATAAACTGCTGCTTTCAGAGAATGATTCACCACAGATATTACAGGAATATGGTTTCTCACCTGTATGAATACGCTTGTGTTTAGATAAACTGCTGCTTTCAGAGAATGATTTACCACAGATATTACAGGAATATGGTTTCTCACCTGTATGAATACGCTTGTGTTTAGATAAACTGCTGCTTTCAGAGAATGATTCACCACAGATATTACAGGAATATGGTTTCTCACCTGTATGAATACGTTTGTGAGTAGTTAAGTTACTGTCATTAGAGAATGATTTACCACAGATATCACAATGATATGGTTTCTCTTCGGTATGAATACGTTTGTGTTGATTGAATTTACTTTCTTCTAAGAATGACTCTTTGCAGATGTCACAGTCATATGATGATTTTCCTAATTCTTCAGACATCTCTTCAAGAAAAATATAATCAATCCTTCAAGTTGTACAGATCAACAACTTTTCAATACTATTTCTCCTCTCACCAAAATTTATGGATATTTTTCTTCTTTTTGCTTTTATAGTTTATTCCAAACAAATATCACTTCTCTTATATTTCTCCTAAATGTGATCAATGCCAATATTTAAAAATGTCGCAAATACTCTTTGGAAATCTATCAAAGTATATTTAAAAGAGAAAATTATCTCTTGCACATTTCAGACACAGAACTAAAGAAATGCTTTCTCTCTCAGAGGAAATATTTTACTGTAACTCAGCAATGTTTTATAGAAGCAGGATTATACGTTTGTAGAATATCTTTGCAGAGTCTTTCAAACATGATACATATTGATGATTCTTTAAAAGTAAAAAGTACTTTTTAGCCAATTTCATGTGATTTTCTGAAAGAATAGAAAAAATAATATAAGACTTAAAGCATGTTTAAAAGGCAGATATTCAAAAGTGCAAATTTACGACATTTCTGTTTTCATAAATTGTAGAAGTAATTCTTTATCTGAACTATTATATTTATCCCATCTCTCTGTTTTCAAGAAGTTTATATCAGGGAGTAGACCACACTGTTGTACCTTCTCGAGCCATGCTAGGCTCATAAGAGCCGGTTTCCTTGACATGTAGGTTCTCCACCTGGATGGGACGCTAGTCCGTCACAGGTAAGTTGCAAGATGCAGGAGGAAAGAGTGAGAAAGTTGTAGTGAAAGAGTCAGCAGAAGTTTCACCATTACCTTCTGCTGGAGCTTAGGTGTTTCGCTCAGTCTGAGATTCGAACCTGCGATCACTCGACTGCGAGTCCACTGCTCTAACCACTAGACCATATGCCTCCACAAGACTACACTGTTATAAACCCAAACTCGAATACCAAAGTTTAAAAGGCTTCAATCTACTGAAAAATACAGCAATATACAATACAAAGATTGCTAAATTGTAAGCAAAATGAAACTTCAACGCAATAATATTTTTTTGCAGCGAGTTGCTACATTCCAGACTCCCTAAAACCAAAGTTGAACATGATGTCTGCAAAACAGAAGAGAACTCCACGCAGTCGCAGTGCAGCAATCAAAACCCAAATCCCAACACACGCTTAAAACCATTCTCAAAGATTTTTGATTATTATAATGTCTACATATTTTAATGGACATAAAAATGTTTATAATGCTTCAAGCATAAGTATATTTGTTGTTGTTTTTCTTCAATTTCTGCAATTTCAACCAATCACTGACGTCTATTGAGGTAAAAAATCATTCTGTGCCATATGAATATGTCCCTCGTTTAAGAAACAGATTGGGTTTATTTTCATTTCTGAAGAAAAAAAGATACCCTTCCCCCCACCCCTAACCCTAAAAGAGATTGAACTGCAATAGATCGATACTAGGGTCATAATTATGGGTGACAATTTCGTATGACACCGCTAGAAAAAAACTGCCGTTCAAACCGAAAAGTTATTAGTGACTGATTTGAGTAAACTAAATTTCACAACGCGATAAATTTTAAACAATGGCTAATCAGCCTTTATTTTATATGTCGTGTCGATTTTTTTTCTATATCTTCACAACGAATGTTCGAGTAAAAGATTATATAAACGGATTTTTATATTTATTTTTGGTCAAATTAGGTACTTTCTGCTGTTTCAATTCAAAGCCCTTTCATTTCGTCTGTATACGATATTGCCTTTTCGTTTCAGTAATCCAAGTGCACAATCGTACTTTTATACATTCCCAATCTTTTCTTACAAATTACATCGTAATTTTCCCGCATTTAACTAAATTGTCCAATCTACAAGTCAAAAAGAAAGAGGAATTTTATCTAAACAAGGTATTAATCTGACATTAAGAAATATAGGAAATGACGGCGATCCGGAAGGCGTAGACACAAGTGCGATGAAATATCTAAAAGAGAAGGGATAGCACAATGATACTTACTCTTTCCAACGAACGTTACTTCATATTTTGCAGGTCGACATAATAAAAATGCTGAAACTGTTTCTTTAGACATTCTATTACCAATCATTTGTATATTTTCGATTGGGTTTCCTCTTAAATATCAGTTTGAAAGTGAAAGTGATCAAACAATCAAGGTGCGCGAGAAACAGGAGGAGGAAATGAAATTAGGAAGAGTTAACAAGGGGAACTAACTCAATTCTTTAAATAATTGCGGCTCTACTTTTTTTGTTGCTCTGCATCTTTTCAAAACTTATAATAATAATAATAATGAAATTATTGTATACAGTTCTCAGGTGCACCACAACTTGTCAAAAGTGCGTATAAAGTATATGCAGTAATGTACAAATGCCTGGGATGTGAACAGTGTAGGAGTCAGATAGATGCTTGCGTGTGTATGGAGGGGAGAAAATCAGGTGTAGTGTTGGTGAATCTCAGGAAGTTCTGAAGGATGCAGTGCTCTGACAACTAACAACTGATGTCGGCAGTTTGTTCCATGCCTCAGCAACTCTCAGCGTGAAAAAATGTTTCCTAAAGTCATGGGAGCTGTGCTTTATGTCTTTACTAATTCTATAAATACATATTTATATAATCTTTCAGTTTATCCAAAATCCAAAACTGAAAATGAGAAATCAGGAAGAAAGAAAAAAATAGAAGAGGAAAAATAAAACATCAAAACAAACACCCATTCAACAAGTTCCTCAATTGGTCGCACAGTACAACGTTCCATGGGACCTCAAGGAACATGCCAACATGGTCGTGGCATTTCCACGGGTGAGAGTGAAGATAAGAGACTGGAATTAATGGTTTTGAGATATTGGAACAAGGCCGGAAATTCCACAGGAAACATTGAATTGATTATCTCAACTCCAGTGCTCAAAAGGGGCTTCTTTTCATCAAACCCATCTCTGGATGTAGGACTAAGTCCACCTTGGCAGAATTTAAATGCAAATGTCATGTCAGAAGAACCACAGCTAAGTATTTTCCCCAATGTGCTAACGACCCTGCCAGTTCGTCACTTTAGTTTATTATTAATTACTAGTGGGACCCATGTAAATTCTACAGAATGAAAAAAATTAAGAGGACCTATTTAAGAAAGAGAGGATGATTTGCATTTTTATAGCATTCATAGTTTTAGCTTTCTTTGAATATACTTGGCATCTGTCTACATCCAATTCCTCACAACACCATTGGTGCCATCTTTTTCCTCTTTTTTATTATATCTTCTTAGTGTTCCATGCTCTAGATCTGTGCATCTTTTCTCAGGCAGTTTGCAACTGTGTCTCTTGTGAATCCATAGTTTAGGCTAAATTAATCCTTAGAAACAAATATCAATCTCTTAAGTGAGAAGGCGATAAATAATTGCAAAGAAGTGCAAGTGTTGAGTGATGGTCTCTATAAAAAAAAGAAATTCCTTTTCGCAATCAACACACCACCATCATCATCTCTCTCTCTCTCTGTGCCTTTCTTTAATATCAACATCAGAACATCACCCCTCTGCTAAGATTATATTTCTAACTCTTCTCTATATCACAACCTTCAGCTAGCTTTTTTAACCATAAAATAACTATTACATTCCCCCCATCACATGTCATGCTTGCTTCTTTCTTAGTCTTTTGTTTCTCCCTTTTGTTTCTTTCTCTAATCATCTTTTCTCCCTCTACCCCCCTTTTCTCTAATAACATGAAAGTGTTACTGACGAGCTAAGTAACAGAATGAGAAGCAGAATTATTATAAGATCACCTTACTCTATTTCTCCCTCCCTTTTCTCCACTTCTGTCCCCACCCCTCATTTATTCCACTAATCTAATGAAAGCGTAACAGCTGTACAAACAAGCTGGTTATTATATATGTACATAAATATTATTTTTGTCTGAGGTTTGGATAATATTTTTTGCAGAGTAATTACATATCACATAAGAAGACTGGAAAACAATTTGATAGTATTAATTCAGCATTACATGTGTTTCATTACCTAATAGGAATTACAAACTTTTAGACAAAGAGAAAACATGTAAAATATCTCCTATAAGAAATTCTTCATACATACATATATACACGTGTCTGAGTGTGTGTGTGTATGCACAAGTGAGTGTATCCTTGTCCAGATATTATGTGATGTCCGTAAATGGCCATCATGACCGTCATACTTGTGCAGTTCTTCATTTCCAGTTCTCTGCGTAAAATGTCTCACCAGGGAAAATATTTCCTTGCTTGGAAACAGGTGAGGATTGGTGACAAGAAAGGGTACCCAGCTCAGGAAAATCTCCATCAATGAATTCCATCTGATCCATTGAAGCATGGAAAAGTGAATTTTAAATGATGATGATTATCATCATTGTAGTGATATGGTTCCTCTTCTGTATGAATGCAGTTATGTTTTAATAATTGATCATTTTCATAGATTGACTTAGCACAAATGTCTTAGGGTATGGTTTTATCTTTCATATTAATATGACTGTGTATAATTCTCCATTTTCATAGAATGATTAAGCACTGCTATCACAGTGATATGTTTTCCTTCCTCTGTCAATGCTCTTTCGATTCGTTAATGGATCATTTCAAATGAAAGGCTTACCATTGATATCACATTGATATAGTTTCTTTCTTGTGTAGAGGGTTTTATGAGATACAAACTTGTCCTTCTGAAGGAATGTTATACAACCAATGTCACTGTGTTATGGATCAACTTCATAGCGAATACACTTGTGTTTAATTGAGTGATGTTTTTGTGAGAATGATTTACCACAGATGTCACAGCGATATGGTTCCTCACCTGTATGAATACGCTTGTGTTTGGTTAAGCTACTGCTAACAGAGAATGATTTACCACAGATATCACAGTGGTATGGTTTCTCCCCTGTATGAATACGTGTATGTTGAGTTAAGTGACTGCTAACAGTGAATGATTTACCACAGATATTACAGTGATATGGTTTCTCTCCTGTATGAATACGTTTATGTTTAGTTAAGCTACTGCCATCAGAGCATGACTCACCACAGATATCACAGTGGTATGGTTTGTCCCCTGTATGAATACGCTTGTGAATAGCTAAGCTATGAGCATAAGAGAATGATTTACCGCAGATATCACAGTGATATGGTTTGTCTCCCGTATGAATACGCTTGTGAATAGTTAAGCTATGAGCACAAGAGAATGATTTACCGCAGATATCACAGTGATATGGTTTGTCTCCCGTATGAATACGCTTGTGAATAGTTAAGCTATGAGCACAAGAGAATGATTTACCGCAGATATCACAGTGATATGGTTTGTCTCCCGTATGAATACGTTTGTGTTTAATTAAGGTAGTGCTATCGGAGAATGATTTACCACAGATTTCACAGTGATATGGTTTGTCCCCTGTATGAATACGCTTGTGTTTGGTTAAGCTACTGCCATCAGAGAATGATTTACCACAGATATCACAGTGATATGGTTTCTCCCCTGTATGAATACGTGTATGTCGAATTAAGTGACTGTGATGTGAGAATGATGTACCACAGATGCTACAGCTATATGGTTTCTCCCCTGTATGAATACGTTTGTGTTTGGTTAAGCTACTGCGAACAGAGAATGATTTACCACAGATATCACAGTGATATGGTTTCTCACCTGTATGAATACGCTTGTGTTTGGTTAAGCTACTGCGAACAGAGAATGATTTACCACAGATATCACAGTGATATGGTGCTTCCCCTTTATGAATTTGTTTGTGTTGATTGAATTTACTTTCTTCTAAGAATGACTCTTTGCAGATGTCACAGTCATATGATGATTTTCCTAATTCTTCAGACATCTCTTCAAGAATAATAAAATCGATCTTTCAAGTTGTACAGATCAACAACTTTTCAATACTAATTCTCCTCTCACCAAAATATATGGATATTTTTCTTCTTTTTGCTTTTATAGTTTATTCCAAACAAATATCACTTCTTTTATATTTCTTCTAAATGAGATCAATGCCAATATTTAAAAATGCTGCAAATACTTTTTCGAAATCTATCAAAGTATATTTAAAAGAGAAAATTATCTCTTGCACATTTCAGAAGTAAAGAAATGTTTTCTCTCTCAGAGGAAATATTTTACTGTAATTCAGCAATGTTTTATAGAAGCAGGAGTATACGTTTATAGAATATCTTTGCAGAGTCTTTCAAACATGATACATATTGATGATTCTTTAAAAGTAAAAAATACTTTTTAGCCAATTTCATGTGATTTTCTGAAAGAATAGAAAAAATAATATAAGACATCAAGTATGTTTAAAAGGCAGATATTCAAAAGTGCAAATTTATGACATTTCTGTTTTCATAAATTGTAGAAGCAATCCTTTATCTGAACTACTAAACTTATCCCATCTCTCTATTTTCAAGAAGTTTATATCAGGGAGTAGACACAAGTATTATAATAACATCTCCTGGACATTAAGTCTGTCCTAGACACACACACATACCAATATACATGTCAATGACACTAGATATCTAATGTTTTCATCTGAAGGGGGTTTTCTCCAGTGTCTGAGTATGCTTGGGTCTAGTTAGGCAAATACTAACAGAGAATGATTCACCACTGATGTCACAGTGATATGGCTTCTTCCCTCCATGAACTCTTGTGTGAGTAGTGAAGTTACCTCTTTGATAGAATTACTTGCCACAGATATTACAGTGATCTGGTTTCTCCTCTAAATTAATACGTTCGTGTTGCGTTAAGCTGATGCCACTGTAGCAGATTCCAAACTACCTTTCATTTGCACTCTTTCATTTCGTGAAGCTAAATTGCCCTTATATCAAACACTTTCTCCTCTGAAAAGGTAAAATTGTTTTTCTTAACCAAAAGGGTTTCTCCCCTGTTTTTCGAGTGCCAGAATCAGTCTAGAGAAAAGAAGGGCCAAAATCGGTCTAGAGTGTGTTTGTGGAGGGGAGTTTGTTGAAAAGAGTGAACTAACTCAAAGGTAACCCATGCTGTATGCAGTCACTTTGCATGCTAGAAATAGCAGGGATTTATTATGTTCTTTTTTTAAACGACATAATGACTTAATTAAAATAATGTTTCCTCTTAATTCGGTTTTGTATTTCCTAATTATAAAAATGTGGAACCACACTTAAAACCATTCTCAGTGACTTTTGATTATTATTATAATGTCTATATATTTTAATGGACATAAAAATGTTTATAATACTTCAAGCATGGAAAATTAAATTATTGGTGACTGATTTGTGTAAACTAAATTTCACAAGGCGATAGTTTTTAAACAATAGAGATCAGCCTTCATTTTGTATGTCGAGTTGATATTTTTTTAATATATTTACAACTAAGTTTCGAGTAAAAGATTATATAAACGGATTTTTATATTTGTTTTTGGTCAAATTAGGTACTTTCTAGTGTTTCAATTCAAAGCCCTTTCATTTCGTCTGTAAACGATATTGCCTTTTCGTTTCAGCAATTCAAGTGCACAATCGTACTTTTATACATTCCCCATCTTTTCTTACAAATAACAGCCTTACTTTCATATAGTTTCTTCTTTGTTTGGTTAGATTCTTTCTTTTGACTTATTCAACACAAGAAAACAAACAGATGTACGTAATATGATACTTAATACAATAGAAATGTCTTTATAATACTTACATAGTAATTGATATAAAGAGAGAGTCAACGAGTCAGAGCGGACTCTGACAGCTTCAAGAGAATTTCTTCCTTTCTCACAACGAACGTTACTTCATATTTCGCAGGTCAATGTAATAGAAAATGCTGTATCTGTTTGTTTAGACAGTTAATTACCAATCATTTGTATATATTTGATTGGATTTTCTCTTAAATATCAGTCGTAAAGTGGAACTGATCAAACAATCAAGGTGCGTGAGAAACAAGAACAAGAAATACAATTAATTAGGAAGGATTTGGAAAAGGGGAACTAACTCCAGTCTTTAAATAATTTCGGCTCTACTTTATATTTTATTTATTTTTATTTTATTTAGTTTCAGCTCACAAGCTGTGGCCATGCTGGGGCACCGCCATTTATATATATTTCATATTTTTTGAAAGCGTTTCTTTGAAAATTCTTCCTCATAAATCACAATTATTGTCGGTACCACTTACACAAAGATGGCACCGACATTTTATGCACAATTTTATACACTCAGCTCTCATAAAATAAATATTCACTCTTATTTTTCCATTTTGACCATAAACAGATAAAATTACATTTTGAAATTGAAATGCTCAAATTTTTCTTCTAGAAAACAAAAATTGTATAGTAAAATATAGGAGTCACAATTTCATGTGAGTAAAAAATTAAAGGAACATGGCATACACTGAAAACCGTATCATTGGTAACTTATAAGCCAAGGTGATGGGTCAGAGCCAATACACATTTCAATTTGTAGGTGATACAAAAATTTATTTCAATGAAAAGACAAAGCCGTTTTCACTATGCACTCACCACCATATCTGTCTGTGTGTATTATTTTTGTGGGAGGTTTGGATAATATTTTTTGCAGAGTAATTACAAATCACATAAGGTCAATAGAGAAAAGTTTGATATTATTTATTCAGCATTACATGTGTTTCATTTCCTAATAGGAATTACAAACATTTACACGTAGAGAAAACATGTAACAGATTTCCTATTAGAAATTCTTCAGACATACACATGTATCTGTGCGTGTTCCTTTGCCTAGATATTATGTGATGTTCGTAAAGGGCCATCATGACCGTCATACTTGTGCAGTTGTTCACTTCTAGCCTTCTGCATAAAATATGTCTCACCAGGGAAAATATTTCCTTGCTTGGAAACATGTGAAGATTGGTCACAGGAAAGGTACCCAGATGTAGAAAATCTCCATCAATGAATTCCATCCGATCCACAGAAGCAAGAATAGGAGAATTTTAAATGATGAGGATCATCATCATCGTGGTTCCTCTTCTGTATCAATGCATTTACATTTCAATAATTGATCACTTTCATAGATTGATTTAGCACGAATAGCTTAGGTTACAGTTATATCTTTCATATTAATAGGACTGTGTACAAACAATTCACCATTTTGAAAGAATGATTCAGGTTTAACATCACAGTGATATGTTTTCCTTCCTCTGTCAATGTTCTTTTGATTCAATAATGGATAATTTCAAATTCTCGTACGCAAAAATTTCTGAAAATTCCCCCAAATAAAAATATGTGACGAGGGATTATATTAGGTGCTTAAAGCAGCACTCCACACACACACAAATTAAATAAATTAGAAAAACATATTAATTCTAAATTTTAATGATGCAAAAGAACCACCAGAAATAAAGACTTCCTATCTCTCAAATAGAAGCCGATCCATTTCCTCTCGTTACGATATTTGCTTTTCGTTTCAGTATTTCAAGTGCACACTCGTATTTTTATACATTCCCCATTTCTTATAAAGACAAGACTTAGTTCCCCTTGTTCACAGTGAATCCTTGCTAATCTTGTTGCTCCGTATGCATTGCTTGCTCAGTTCCACTTTACAACTGATATTTAAGAGAAAATCTAATTAAATAGACACGTGATTGGTAATTAAGTGTCTAAAGAAAAAAATGCAGCATTTTTTTTATTATGTTGACCTGTTAAATATTAATATTCGTCGTAAAAATTCTCTTGAAGCTGTCACTGTCCACTCTAACTTTTCACTCATTCAACATATTCTCATATTTCATCGTTGACTCTCTCTGAATATATATTACTATGTAAGTATATTTCTATTGTATATGTATCATATTACGTACGTCTGTTTGTTTCGATGTGTTGAGTAAGTTACAAGAAAGAATCTCACTAAACAAAGACGAAATAGCGGAGGTAAAGGGCATCGACCGCACCTACCTTTCCCTAATTTTTTGGCGATGGAAACCCACTTTTTCAACTTCGGTGAGGCTGTTCTTTCAATACTTTCGTTGTGTTCTCCTTTACATTCAGATATTTCATTGCATCTTTCCTTATTTCCTATATTATTTGTTAACGTCCGATGGATACCTTGTGTAGATAACTTTTCTCTTTCTTCCTCACATGTAAATTCCGCGGGAAAATTACGATGTAATTTCTAAGACATGCTGAATGTATAAAAATACGAGTGTGCACTTGAAATACTGAAACGAAAAATAAATGTGTGTAATAGGGGTAAAACAACTTCCTATGAATGAATATGAAAAAAAAAATTCGCGCACGCGAAAGGGGGGTGGGGGAAAGGCCTCGGAAAATTCACATCGGGATGTTCCGAAAGCGTCTGAGGAGCTGACCCGGGCACCAAAACAAACAAAAAATAGTGTAATATGTGTAAAACAACTTGCTCTAAACGAATATGACAAAAAAAATGTGCTCTCGCGAAAGAGGGGTGGGGGAGAGGCCTCGGAAAATTTATATCGGGAATTTCCGAAAGCGTCTGAACCGGGCACAAAAACAAAAACAAAAACAGCGTAATAGGTGTAAAACAACTTGCTCTAAACAACTATCATGAAAAAAATGGGTTAATATAGGGCGTTACGATTAACGTAACGATAATCGTAACGCCCTATATTAAC
>NW_021832519.1:27500-30085 GCF_006345805.1 Octopus sinensis | reverse complement strand
CAACACGCAGCCCGGTCCGGGATTCGAACTCACAACCTCACGATCGTAAGCTCGACGTTCTAAACCACTGAGCCATGCGCCTCCATACATACATATTATATAGTATATGTATATATATATGTGTGTGTGTATATATATATATATATATATATATATATATATATATATATATATATATATATATATATATTTATATATATTAGATATATATATATATATATATATATATATACAGGGTGCAGTGAATAAATTGTCGTCTAAATTATATATATATATATATATATGTATATGTATGTATATATATATATATATACACATGCAAATGTGTGTGTGCGTATGAGTGCTAAAGACATTTCAGAACACATGCGCACACACACGCACTCGCGTTAGAAATGATCTATTTTTACAGAACAAAAATTCAACAAGCATATCGCCCACATGTAAAACAACCCAACCGATCTAAGCGTAATTCAATAAAATATTTATATACCCTAAACATGTGTATATTCTATATATTCAGTAGCGTTTCTCTCTCTTTGATTTTTCTCCTTTTCGCTATTATGAGCTGTTAGTAACTATTTTGGATTTTATCCATCTCGTCCAGACTTGCTTTTCGTATGTGATGTCGTAATTCTGTAAGTTCCATACGATATGTCTGAGACCGGTTCATGCTTCATACAACGGCTTGTCAGTTGATCAAAGCTAACGTCTTTCAGCATAAAATGAAATAACACTGAACGCACTTAACATTACGAACGTACTTAGATCCACCCAGTCATAATCGACGCCATCTTCTCCCGTCTTCGTCTCGAAACAAAAATATTTTGTCACGCTCTTTATTTTACGCTATTCTACGCCATGTTATTTTCAGCGGAGTTTATTCGTTTTTAGTTAATATCAGTCAATGAAAGCTTATTCCAGCACTGTAAACGTGGGGCTTTTACTCTGCTGCTCTAGCACCGTCACTATAACAACAACAACAACAACAACAACAACAACAACAATAATAATGATTTCTTTATTAGCCACAAGGGTTTACTCTAAGAAAAACATTATGGACAGTACAGGATAAAACAAAGAATATATGTGTGTAGGTGTGTGTTGTTGCGAGGGTTTTGCATGTAAACAAGACCAACAATTTTTTTTTTAAAGGAAAGAAATCCACAATGTGTAATCCTCAATAGAGAGGAGTCGTTTGAGAGACGCTCATGGAAAAACACCATAAAAAATTATGGGTACCTTTTTTTTTCTTTTCTTCTTTTCCAACTACAGGCGTATGCTCGGGGCAGGTCCGTTCACTTAAACCATTCTCGCCACTTTCATCCACCTTTTAGCAAACTGGCTAGAAGACAACACTTCCCTCTCGACCCTTATTTTCCTCTTCACGTGAAACTCAAAGAAGTTCTTCAGGGATTGGCCAAAGAGAAAAGTGTTGGTCTTCAGCCCCTTTCAATCTCGTCCACCATACAACCACTTTCGCCATGACCACCAGGTTTTCCTTCCCGGTTAAAAGAAGGTGGCAGGGCGATCTTTATGATGGACTCACTTGACAGCCGGATCCTCTCCACAGCAGTTGTTCAACAGCAATCCACAGGTCACCAATGCTCGGGCACTCGATGAGTGCATGCTGGACCGTCGTTCTGCGCGCATCTTGGACATGCTCGGTTGACGGTATTTCCGTGCCTGTAAAGTTTATCTCGAGAAGGCAAAGCTCCCCGGTAGCATTGCCAGACTAGAGATTTTTGGAAATTATCCATTGGTCCTGGGCCGAAATTTCTCCGGAAAAGAGCGAGTAGCCGATCTTCTTCTACGCCCATGGTCTCCCCAAGAACGTCGTCGCACTTTTCCCTCCATAAATCCTCGATAAAAACCTAAAGCAGACATTTTCTCTACTTCTTGTTTGGATGAGAATTGTTGTTGCTTTTCTGTCTGTCTTTTTCCCCGCTATCTTTTTGTTTTTAAATTCCACTCCTTATCTCGGTCCGACTCTCCCCCTGTAATGTTCGCCCACTCCGCATCGGGAAGTGAAACATCTGCGGGCGCTGAAAAGTGTTTGGGAGAACTCGGTGTCGGTATGGTTGTTGGTGTTGGTGGTGTCACGGCTGAATCTGCTGATGGTGATGGTGTTGTTACTGTTGTCGTTGGAGTTCTGGTGACCGTTGTTGGTGTAGAGAGGAGAGGTGCCTGTCTCTCTTTTTCCTTTAGTCTAGGCCAGAAGGCTTTTAAATGGTCAGTTGAGAAGCAAATGTGACACTTAGCTTTCCTTCCATCTACCCTGACTGGAATTATGCTGCCTCCAGGAAGAAGAATCTGAGATCCACATGCCTTTGTGTCGTTTGTATGAAGAGTTCTCTGGTCATCCCGGACCAGTTCTCCTTTTTGGTCTGATAGGCTTCGAGGACTTTCGAGTTTTCCTCGATCTCTATCGTCACTGCAGCAATTAGCCAAGGAATGGCTATTTCTGGTGGCCCCTGTTGAATGATGATTTTGGCCAGTCTCTGACCGCAGTAGAAAGGAACTAACAACTGCTCTTCGCTTTTGAGAGAATTTAGAGAGTGATGTCTGGCTTCTCGGTGCGGAATCGA
>NW_021832519.1:17500-22500 GCF_006345805.1 Octopus sinensis | reverse complement strand
TATTATATTGTTTTATGCGAGCTGTTTCAAGTCTCACTCAGAGACTTCTTGTAACAGCAAGTTTGGTGTTTTTCTGTGGGTGTTGTTTATTATTAGCAACGATGTAGCTAAGGAGGATGGGAAAGGAGACCAAACGCTGGAAGCGAGATTCTGTTAGATTCCAAATATTTTCGATTTTGAGAAAATTTTAAGAGAATCAGACATTCTCAGTCTGGTTCTGATACTTTTGGCTTTCTGGTATTTGACCATTGTTATAATAATAATATAATAATAATAATAATAATAATAATAATAATAATAATAATAATAGTAATAATAATAATAATAATAATGATGATGATGATGATGATGATGATGATGATGATGATGATGATGATGATAATAATAATAAATGCCTGTTGCAGTACCAGGCAGTGGCTCTCATGGCTTCTCATCTTAACTGATTGGAAGTGTTATCATGTACATTGTTTTGTCTTGGTATAAAAGATGGGCTACAGCAAATATTGTGCTCAATACCACAGATTTGCTTGTCAGTTGTTTGACCTTAACCAGTTGAGTATGTCCCGTAGTGGCTGACGATATGTGCATCTCTGATCACGAGTAGAAGTAGTGGAGAATCATCATAGCCATGTGTTGAGAGGGAATTCTTTGGGGTTTGGATAATTCACCTTTGGAAACAGGAGTGCTTTGTTCATCATCCTTAAACAAACGTTATTCAGGGACCTTTTGAACGGGATGGGCTACTAGACCTGAAGTAAATGCTAACTGGGCTCCCACCTGCAAGGTCATGTGCTGTATATTTTGATATGAGATCACCATGTCGCGCACATATGGTTGTGATACATGTATCTGGTGCACCCTTATCAGGTGGCTATTTATCATGGGTATACTGCGCTTCCTATATTTTACCCCAGTGTCACTCATGGAATGCACTGCTCTCTCACTCAGTAATAATAATGATTAAACGGCCATTCATAAAGTATAATTTATAAACCCTGTGTCCCCTCACCCAAATAATGTAACTAATCTTTATTGAATTATAAGTGTTAATAGGTTGTTAAGCGGATGTGTCATAACCTTTCTCAGTCGTGGAAATGACATTCTGTTTACAGAACAAAACTGAGCTCTGTGCGTTAACGAAACACTCGTTCATTCCACACTGTTCCTGCTGCTATTTATAACAATATCTTCTCAGAATTAATTGTTATAAATATGGACCCTGAACAAAATAAGTAAATAGGAACCACACCCCCAACCATGAACCTATCTATGATTCATCCTTCCATTCTATCTCTCTCCCCTCTTTCTCTCTCTCCCTCTTTCTCTCTCTCTCCTTCTTTCTCTTTCTCTCCCTCTTTCTCTCTCTCCCCACTCCCCTCTCTCGCTTCATGTATTTTTATGTCTTCTCCATCTCTACACATACTCCAGAATCGGAGATAATTTTAATAGATCAAGAATTTATGTTGCAAGGTATTTAATATGCCTGTACCTGTCCATGCTGTTCATACTATTGGCCACTTTGAGTTATTTCTCTTTGGCCGTTTTTGTTTAAATCATTCAAGTTACCTTGGCCATAAATCTGTTCTATTCTTTTCCGTTATAAGTGTAAGTCCATTGGCCACTGGAGATAAAGTCCGATAATTGTCCGGCTGATGACGGCTAAGGAACCGAAAACGCGTGACAACCACTGTCTTTTTATCTCTTCTGTCATTTTCCTTAATGGCCTATCAATTTTGAAGAATACTTGAGCTTTGAGATTATCTCTCCTCCTCAAGTGGAGCCTTTTGCTAATTATATTATTTCCTCTAAAATTGGAGATAATTAAAAAAACAAAAAGAAAAAACCTCAAGCATTTATGTTGTATGGTATTTGACATACCTGTATTTGTCTGTGCTTAAAGGCCTGCTGTCTGTATTAATGCTGCCACTCTCGCTACTACATGTGACTGCATACGTTGCGTTATATAACCCAACATTAAACGTTGTGCTGTTGCCAGGAACGGCTGACGAAGAGCTTCATCTGCTGCCATGTTGGCTTCTACTACTTCCAACAAATGTCAGTTGATTTTCTGAAAAAGAAATCAACTCAATATATTAAGTATTAAACTAAATTTATAGGTACGAGTTCGTATTGGCGCCATGTCACAAATGAAGTCTTGCCTGCATTACGAAACACTCGCCATAAGTGGTTTCGTAAAAGCGATTGCAGTATCTTACAAAAATTCTGATTCTCCATCTCGTATGTTGGTATCAGATTTATCATTGTCTTTTTATCAGTTTGTTCTTATTTCGTTATCTGTGTTTACAGACATCTTAAGTAACATTATCGCGCTTTATACAACACCATATCTGATATGATTTGTTACCGCTAAGATTGGAGCAGCTCCCACTTTATACAAGGATGCTAATCCATAATGTTTTCAGCTAAAACACCGCTCCGCTTTAGTAAGAGTCGAGGAACCGAATGATACTCGATCATATTATATCGTGGGTGTTCCTCAACGAACAACTTGGAAAATTTAAAATATATCTCTGTAACTTATTTCGTTTTACTTTGTATTTGGTTTGCAAGATGCTTGACATGAACTCGTGTGTTGAGACATACTTTGTTGTGTCTCGGGAGGGTCTTTATGCCAATAATAAACACGCACTGGTTATACTTCACATTTCTATTTGACAACCGGTTAAAAATTTAACTTATTAAGCAATGAATTGTTTGATTAATCGTTCGACCAATCAATCAATCAATCAACCAATCAATCAAATGAGTTCTTCAAATATAAATATAAACATAGAACCTGTAAGCTAGGAAACTGGCAGATACACCCGAAGCAGACTTGGAGTAGAAAACCATGACTTTGACGAGGTCACGAATGGTAATATAAAATAAAAAAGTAAAATAAAACCAGTGCGTGTGTTTATTATTGGTATAATGACCCTTCCTAGATACACAAAGTATGTTTCAACACATGAGTTCACATCCAGATTCTTACAAACCATCTTCAAAAACGAACTGAGCGACATAGTTATATTGGAAACTTACTATTTTTTAATCTCACAACGAGAGATATTCAACATCAGTACATTGCAGTAAAGATTGTTTGCCAACAACCAAGGAGCTGAGTGGGGGTGTTAGGTTCCCTTGTTCAAAAATATATGGACACAGATCGTGTCGTATAGCCAGCTGGAGACGATGTCTCCTGGGGCTAAATTACAGCAACATTCGTCCTAAACCAGGACTGCCATGTTATGTTGGCAAACAATCTTTACTCCGTAGTTATATTGCTCCTAGTCTCGGCAAGAAAAGAAAAAAGAAATATGTATGGTTTGTTTAGTCATTGGGAGAATCTTCACTATCTGCTCTGTATAATTCTACACAATTTTCTTTTGTTCCCTACATCTTCATATTTGGTGTCAGTTTTGAATCAAATGGATGCACTAAACGATACAAATAGTTTCTTGATTCATCCTAGATTGTTTCTCCAACAGGTGGCGCAACTGCATAATTTTTTTCAGTAGATTATGCCGCGATGGAAGACAGTACCTTGAGATGTTTGATTGCTGCTGGACATGTTTAATACCTTTCACAGAAAGGTGACAAAATCAACATTTTCGATCATATTTTGGGGGTCCAAGGCTTTTGGAAGGTCTTTTGATTGCCTTGCATCTTTTTTGTTATCACCTCGATACTAAAAACATAACCTTAAAAATAGGAAGTGCTGTGACTGTTATGAATATAAGAGAGGTTAACTTTCTTGGCTTCAGCTTGCAAAACGTAAGCATATATTATCACCTTCCTTTGGCAAGTGAAGTGTTTTTCTCCAAGTCTTAGTTGATGTAGGTCAGCCTGGCAGTTTTGGGGCCGCAGAGAACATCATCGGAAATAAGCACTTGTCAAAAATTCACTACTGACCGATAAGATGTTCTCTTCACATCACAGCACTTGGCTGCTTTTGATAACAATAAATGATAACAATATAATGCAATGTACTTGTGAATATTTATGTCGGTCTTGGCTTCTTGAAGTATAAGTGACATCTGCAAATACTTGCCTTCTAAGAATAAATATAATAAATAGGAAAGAAAAAGCAAAAAAATACAAAAATATAATATAAAAAAAATGTATATTTGATATTACATTATTTTTATCACACATTGTTATCAAAATTTAAATAACTCACAGCGAGTGCTATCTTCAGTTACTGATCAGTGACGGAAGACACAGTTGCAGCTTGTGTTTTATCCAGTATTTCGTAAGATAGACAGATTATCTCTGATGATCATTTGTTATTATTCATGTTATTTCATATCTTATAATAATAATAATTAATAATAATAATAATAATAATAATAATAATAATAATAATAATAATAATAATCATAATAATAATAATAACAATAATACTAATAATAATAATAATAATAATAATAATAATAATAATAATAAGGATGATGGTGGTAATTATTACTCATTTATTTTTTTCTGTCTTAACTTTATATATATGTGTGTGTGGTGTGTGTGTGTGTGTGTGTGTGGTGTGTGTGTGTGTGTATACATATATACAGGTAAGCTCATAAGTACAAAGCAAGGTGGAAAAATAGTACTCGAATACTGAAAGTAGAGTATTATGCTTTCTTTTGATGTTGACTGGATGTTTGATTTTTATCACTCTCAGTACATGTTTTGGGGACACGGAAAGCCAACGGTTGTTCTGTGTGTTTACTATCTGTTCGTATTGGAGCTTCCGGTGGGAATGCCAAGCAGTACAGAATGTTGGTTCCAAATTTCTGGCAGAGTGAGTTGCGTCATGTTGCTGTTTGTCTCACAGACGGTGCCCAACTGGTCCTACTATACTGTGTAGTCAACAAAATCAAAAACAAACAATGGGAAGTTACACATCGCATCCTGTATATATATTCTTTTATTCTATTTTGTTTCAGTCATTTGACTGCGGTCATGCTGGAGCACCGCCTTTAGTCGAACAAATCGACCCTAGGACT
>NW_021832519.1:10000-12500 GCF_006345805.1 Octopus sinensis | reverse complement strand
TTGGTTCTTTTTTCTCTTTTACGATCCCTTTAGATCGAAAACCTACGCCATCTTTTTTTCCCCCAAAAGAAAAGCTCTACCTTGTAACTTGTCCCATCTGTGTGCAGCCCTGTGTGGCCAATAAAGAAACTTATCTATCTATCTATCTATCTATCTATCTATCTATCTATCTACTATCTATCTATCTATCTATCTATCTATCTATCTATCTATCTATCTATCTACCTACCTATCTACCTACCTACCTACCTACCTGCATATCTTCCCACCTACATATCTTTCTCTTTTTCTCTCTCTCTCCCTCACTGTTTATGTGTGTCAACATGTTTCTCTTATGAATCTGAGGAGAGGGAAATTGTTTAGGCCAATTATATTCAGTCAATTTATTGTAATCTCTCTTTCCCCCTCCCCGTTTTCTATTCTCTCTATTTGTGTGTATATTACCCCGTGCCCATGTGTGTGTATATATATATATATATATGTGCGTGTGTGTATATGTGTGTATTTGTATGTGCATGTGCGTGTGTGTTTGCATGTGTGAGTGTGCCCTTGCATCCAGCGCCAAAATGTACTGTGGACAAAACACGTTGAATGTCCGGTCAGGCGTGCCGAATCTTCAGCGTCGAAACAGCTGCGCCCAATAATCTCATTTCGCATACGTTTAAACGCGCATTCATATACATTCCATACTCGTATATAATATGTAGCTGTGGAGATGAAAAAAAAAATTGTTAAATAGATAAGGCACAAAGAAAACCAAAAAAACCTTCAAGAAACACGTAGATTTACTATATAATATTTATTCCTATTGTGTAAATGTATCTCTATATACCTATATATATATATGTATATGTATATGTATATATATGTATATACATACATGCATACATACATACATATATATATATATACATATATGTGTATATATATATATGTATATACATACATACATACATACATACATACATACATATATATATATATATCTGCGACGATACTTCCGTCGTAACTGCTATCCTGTCTTTTCTCGCCCGCCTTCTAAGGCTACTGGTCGACATTTTTTCTCTCTCGTCGTCCACTTTAATCCAGCGTTTGCAATACTTTTTTCGTCTGGCGTTAACAGCCCTTCTTATCTTGTTCTCCTTGTCCTGTCTCTCACTGTTATATATTTATTTTTCCACTGTTTATATATATATTTTTTACTGTTTATATGTTTGTACTGTCGTTACCGTCTTGCTTTTTTTACCCCTCTGCGAAAAGATCTCAGAATTTTAATTGATTTGCTTTTCGCAGGAAGGAAGTTTTCTTCGAAGTATACGTCTCGCTTTTATCCTTCGAAACGTTTAGTAGATGAAACCTTAGCGACTGAAGAAGGGGATTTTTCGTTGTGCTTATTGTCCTGTATCTCTCTTTTTTTGCTTGTCTTGTTCCTTGGTTTGTGTCTATGTTTTTCGTCTCTCTATGTGTTCGACGTCTTTTTGGTGTCCTGTACACATATATGCGTGTATATGTACATGTAGAGGTAGGTACGTACATATATGTTTATATATATGCATATGTTCTATTTTATTAACATATATATATATATATATATATACACACACACATACCTACATAAATTCATAAGTAAATACAAGTATACACATGTATTATGTATATATGTCTGAGTGTGTGTATATATATATTTCATACATAACAGTATATATGTGAATATACTCTCTCTCTCTCTCTCTCTCTCTCTCTCTTCACACCACAACACACACACACACACACACACACACCATATATTATATATATATATATATAAATAAATATAAAAATAATATATATATATATATATTATATAAATATATATATATATGCACACATACATATGTATGTATGCGTGTATGAACATGCATGTAGCTGTGTGTGTGTGGGTGTGTCTGTGTGTGTGTTAGAGCTTCTTGGAATTTATTGCAGCGTGACGACTTAGGTTATCGTCGCTTGACGTCATATCGTGGCAGAGAGTATTCGAGAGAAGGAGAAACCCTGTTAATAGTAAATACGAGAGAACAATTTGTGTACCCGTATGTGCACTCAAAAAGTATGTACACGTTCACGCCCATAGCTATACTGCGCGCGCGCGCACACACACACACGCACACACACGCATACACACACACACACGCACACAGAAAGACAGAGAGAGAAAGAGAAAGAGAGAGAGAAAGAGAATGAGTGAGAGAGAATGTGTGTGTGTGTGTGAGAGATAGAGAGAGGCTCACATGTATTCCCTACCATATATACCGGTATTTATATATTCACACATGCATATACACATGCTTACAATACACACACACACACACACACACACACCACACACACACACACACTCACATGTATATTCATATATGTACATATATATGCATTTAGGAGTATTTACAGATTATACATGCACGTATGTATTTATATATACACATATTCATACATATGCTTGTATATGTATGGATCTACATAC
>NW_021832519.1:0-5000 GCF_006345805.1 Octopus sinensis | reverse complement strand
TTCTTTCTTTCTTTCTTTCTTTCTTTCATTCTTTCTTTCTTTCTTTCTTTCTTTCTTTTTTCTTTCCTTCTTTCTTTCGTTCTTTCTTTCTTTCTTCCTTCTTTCCTTCCTTCCTCCCTTCCTCTCTTTCTTTCTTCCTTTCTTTCTTCCTTTCTTTCTTTCTTTCTTTCTTCCTCCCTTCCTCTCTTTCTTTCTTCCTCTCTTTCTTTCTTTCTTCCTATCTTTCTTTCTTTCTTTCTTCCTTCCTTCCTCCCTTCCTCCCTTTCTTTCTTTCTTTCTTTCTTTCTTTCTTTCTTTCTTTCTTTCTTCTTCCTTCCTTCCTTCCTTCCTTCAAAGCGAACGGCATCATCAGCGTCGTCGTCGTCACCATCATCCTCATGATTGTTGATGTTGTCCTGATGGGAGGCAGAGCTATGGTGTTTGTTATTCACCCCCAAAAATACCACACGAAAACTTACTTGCTTCGAGCTACGACCGGGGGGAGAATAACTTGTTGGGAAACAAACTTTGGGGCGTGGCGCACATGCGCTGCCAGGGAGGGTTCTGTTAACCACGTATACCAGATAAAGTTCAATTATCATCAAATTGTTTATTCATGTCGGACAGCTGTTTAAATGTGTTTAAATGTGTTTAAATGTGTTTACGCAGCAACTCTTTACCTCTCTAGAATCAATCACACTGTATTAAGAACATGGCATCGTCGTCGATTAAACGCTTTTGAACCTAAGACTGATCGAGTTAAGCAATTGCAACGGCAAGAGCAACGATGAGAGCAACAATGGCAACAGTTATCTATCTATCTATCTATCTTATTTTATTTATTTTATTTTATTTTTTTTTTGTTTTTTGTTCTTTTCTTCCCTTTTACGATCCCTCTTGATCGAAAACCTACGCCACCCTTTTTTTCTTTTTTTTTCTTTTTCTTTTGTCTTTTGTTTTTTTTCATCCCCCAAAAGAAAAGCTCTACCTTGTAACTTGTCCCATCTGTGTGCAGCCCTGTGTGGCCAATAAAGAAACTTATCTATCTATCTATCTATCTATCTATCTATCTATCTATCTATCTATCTATCTATCTATCTATCTATCTATCTATCTATCTATCTATCTTATTTCTTTATTGCCCACAAGGGGCTAAACATAGAGTGGGCAAACAAGGACAGACAAAGGGATTAAGTCGATTACATCGACCCCAGTGCATAACTGGTACTTAATTTATCGACGCCGAAAGGATGAAAGGCAAAGTCGACCTCGGCGGGATTTGAACTCAGAACGTGACTGCAGACGAAATACAGCTACGCATTTCGCCCGGCGTGCTAACGTTTCTGCCAGCTCGCCGCCTTTAAATCTATCTATCTATCTATCTATCTATCTATCTATCTATCTATCTATCTATCTATCTATCATCTATATATCTATCAGTCTCTGTTGTCTGTCTGTCTGTCTGTCTGTTCTGTCTGTCTGTCTGCCTGCCTGCCTGCCTGCGTCTGTCTGTCTGTCCTTCTTGCCTGTCTGTCTCTCTCTCTCTCTCTCTCTCTCTCTCTCTCTATATATATATATGTATATATATCTATATATATCTATACACATATGCATGCATGTATTCACACAAATGCCTCAGAGTTTTATATAAGATGACAGAGGTGCGGTTTGAGGAAGATTTGCCTGATATCTTTAGCATGTCGATTGACGGTGTGGAGTGACTGTCGTTAGTTGATGTTCTCTAGTATTGTTAGCAGATGTACCGAGGTGCTCTGAGATTGCTTGTTCGGCAACTGTGTCTTTAGAATGAGAGCAATTAATGAGTGGATGGGTGTCAGGGCGGACATATCTGGCTAGCAGGGAATATATGTACTGTTACTATTTTAATTAACCGCATGTCTGACGTATGTCTAGGTACGAGTAATTAACCAGTGTGTGTGTGTGTGTGTGTGTGTGAGTAAATATGGGTAAGTATGTGTGTGTGAGTGAGCGTGCTACCTTGTGTGTGTATGTATGTGTGTGTGTGTGAGAGAGTAAATATGGGTATGTGTGTTTGTGTGTGTGTATGTGTGTGTGTGAGTGAGCGTGCTACCGTGTGTGTGTGTGTGTGTGAGAGAGTAAATATGGGTATGTGTGTTTGTGTGTGTGTATGTGTGTGTGTGAGAGAGTAAATATGGGCATGTGTGTTTGCGTGTGTGTATGTGTGTGTGTGAGAGAGTAAATATGGGTATGTGTGTTTGTGTGTGTGTATGTGTGTGTGTGAGAGAGTAAATATGGGTATGTGTGTTTGTGTGTGTGTGTGCGAATGAGAGTGTCTCGGTGTGTGTGTACGTGTGTTCGTATGTGTGTACGTAAATGTATGTGTGTACGTAAATGTGTGTGTGTGTGTGTGGTTGAGTGTATGAGAGCGTGTGTGTATATGTGCGTGCGTGTGTGAGTGAATGTGTATGAGTGAGCGTGTCACTGTGCGTGTGGGCGTGTGTGTGTATGTGTGTATGCAAAAATATCAAGTCGGTTAAAATTTTCAACTGACAATGTTGTCACAATAGCAACGGCTGTGGTGGTGGTGGAGGTAATAGTAGTAGTAGTAGTAGTAGTAGTAGTATTAATAGTATTAGTAGTAGTAATAGTAGTAGTAGTAGTGTTTGATGATTCGTTGGCAGAATAATTGTAATGATATAAAAATGATGATATTGATGTTGATTAGGCTAATGGCGTTGAAGATGACGACGATGACGGAGGAGGTTGTGGTGGTGGTGGTCTTCTTCATGACGACGACGACGACGATGGTGATGAGAATGAGTAAGAAAAAGAGGAAGACTCTAAGGACGGAGCTCATGAAGGAAAATTTTACTGTTAATGATGATGATGATGACGACGACGACGATGAAGATGAAGATGGTGATGTTCTTTAAACTATGCAAAGCAATATAACTTTCGCCTGGAACAATAAACACCAGCATATTACCGACTGTATTTTATTTTATATTTCGTTTATATATTCTCTGTTGTTTTGTATCTGCTGTCCTAAGTGTCGTTCAAATTGTCCAAATGAAAGGTTTTAACTCTGAAAGTATTACATTAAAATAATATCTATTTTCTTAAAAAAAAAGGATTTAGCTCCCTTTCAAACCATATAGATCATGAGGCTGGTTTCTCGGTTTCTGTGGTGTATATATTCCTCTCTGGGGTCTCCATCACCAGAGGATATATACGTCTCAGCAAGTCTATTTTCATTAGAAGTGGAATATTTGAAAGCAACTCTCCCTTTTTGCTCCTTTTGCACTTGATAACAATACCTTTAACAACATATCACACACGAGAAAACTCGGATACAAATGTCATGTGTAAACAAGCAATAATATTGACGTCAATTTGTACGCTGTATCCAATAAACAACTAGAAACGCTGCCACAGATAGTACACAGATACACAAGTTCTCTTTATCTTTATCTTTTACTTGTTTCAGTAATTCATCTGAAGCCTTGATGGGTTTTAGTCCAACAGATGGAGTCCAGTTCTCAGCACTTATTTTTAAAGTCTGGTACTTATTCAGCCGGTTTCTTTTGCAGAGCCACTAATTTATAGGGTCTTAAACATACCACCACCACTTCTCAAGCGTGGTGCGGTGACAAGCACAGGCACAAATGCATTCACATACACACTCATACATACACCTACACACACATACTCACTCTTCCACACTCGCACACATATAGCGATAAGCTTCCATCTATCCAATTCACTCACAATGTGTTGGTTGGCCCGGAGCTATGGTTGAAGAAACTTGCCCAATGTGCCGCATTGTGGAAGTGAACCTGAAACCACGTGATAGCAAAGCAAGCTACTTAATTCCGTAGCCATGCTGCGCTTATAATAACTATAAAATCTCAGTTAATAAGCGTGAAAGATTTATTAGTTTTAGTAACAAGTTACAAATATATTTCAAGTTGACGTTAAATAAATTAACAAAACAGAAAAAAATACGAAATATTATTGGTTGATTTACAAACCGCCATCCAAAATGTTCTTTTTAGAAATATGATATTAAACAGGAATGCAGCAAGTCTGATGCAAGTGGAAAACTGTTATAAATTCGAGCTCAGTGTTCATCAGCTAATTATTTTATTGACCCCGAAAGCATGAAAGACACAGTCGACCTCAATCGAACTTGAACTCAGCGCGTAAAATGCTGGAAGAAATGCTGCTAAGCACATCATCGGATTCGTTGAGAATTATGTCAGTTCGCCGCCTTCACGAAAGAAATAATGAAATGGATTGAAAAGAGACAACCCGTAATGATGGCAGTGTTGTTGATGACGACGACGATGATGATGCTGATGACAACAATAAGGCCAAGCTTCATATACAGGAAGTTACCAACGCAACAACAACAACAGCAATAAGAAACACAAGCAAGACGACTATAACCATAACCATCAATCATTATACACGTCCGAACTGGGGATTGAAGAAGACTGACAAAATGGACGAAGATCGATCGGAATATATCGCTTGTATTTATCTTTCTGAAAAGGATGAGCAACGTCCATGTTGGAAGTTGCTGCATCAGACCTAATGGCCAAAAGACACTCTGCAATTAAAGAACACATTTGTCTAAATTTGTGTCTGTCTGTTTGTCTGTCTGTCTGTCTGTCTGTATATCTGTCTGCATCTATCTATCTATCTATCTATCTATCTATCTATCTATCTATCTATCTATCTATCTATCTATCTATCTGTCTGTCTGTCTGTCTATCTATCTATCTACATTTGTGTATACACAGACATACACACACACACACACACACATATATATATATATATTTATATGTATAATGTATATATGTATGTTTATATATATATATATATATATATATATATATATGACACAAAGGCAGAAGAAGAAAAAACAAAACAAATAGAGAAAGCGAAAATGGAACTGAAAAAGTCAATTTGTGGGATTAGACGCCGTCTTCAGTTATGGCAATCATCTTACAAGACATTCAATGGCGTCTTCA
>NW_021832518.1:5000-30162 GCF_006345805.1 Octopus sinensis | reverse complement strand
TAGTAGAAAGAATAGCTATAACTCTTTGACTGCTATTTCTAAATTCGGTGTGTGGTGTGGGCAATCGTTGCTAACCATTAATTACTTAGTATTTACTTACTTCTTAAACTTTCCTCAAATGGGGCTTTACAATGCCGAAATCTACTTGGTGAAATTAATGATTATTCCAATTAATTAATTTCACCCTATATTATTACTGATAACTATATATAATATATATATAATATATATATATATATTATATATATATATATAATTAATATATATATATATATATATATATATATATAATATATATATATTATATATATATATATATAAGCATGTTATGTATTCTGTTTGTGCGTACGTTAGTGTTTAATAAAGATAGATAGATATATATATAGATAAATAGATAGATAGATAGATAGATAGATAGATAGATAGACAGAGATATATTTTATGTATATAATACATATATTAGTATATATATATCTATATATATATATATATGTGTGTGTGTGTGTGTGTGTGTGTGTGTATAAATGTATATATATATATATACATACATATATTTATATGTATATAAATTTATATATATAATATAACTATATATATATATACACATACATATATTTATATATGTATATATATATATATATATATATATATATATATATATATATATATATATATATATATATAGATATATATATACATACATTAAAAGATGCAAAATTATCACACCTCTGATTCATCACAATGTCTGATGAACGGGAGCGTGAAACTCTGAGTAACAGTTCTGTGATAATTTTGCAGCTTATGCGCTCACTTGTGTGTGTGTGTGTGCGTGTGTGTGTGTGTGTGTGTGTATGTGTGTGTGTGTATGCATGTGTGTATGTGTCCATGTATCCGTGTGTATGCATGCGTGCGTGTATTTATGTATGTGTCTCCGTCCTTTATTTACCAAAACTTATGTGTCAACTACAGAGAAACTTCTGTAGAGCCTATTGTTGTTTTGTGCTTGTTATTGCTGTGGTTGTAGTGGTGGTGGTAGTGGTGCCTCATGCTGCTGCCGTCGTCGTGGTTACATCAATTGTTGTTGTTGTTGTTGTTGTTGTTATTGCTGAGGCGCTTGTCAGTATCGTTCTGATTATTGTCCATGTCATCGGTGAAACAGCTGTTTTGGATGTTGTTGTTTTCTTTTCTTTCAGGTGAAAATTAAGCGGGAAAACTGAGTAGCAAAGGTGAAATGTATCACCTTTGTAAATGTATATGTATACAACACACACACACACACACAACCCATCCACACACACATGCTAATATATATATATATATATACATACATACATATATATATACATATATATATGCATATATATATACTGTATATATATATGTATATATATATTACAGTAAATATATATGCTATATATATACTGCCTATATATATGTGATGTTATATATATATATATATATTATATATATATATATATATATATTATATATATGTAATATACATATATGTACATATGTTTGTGTCTGTGTATATATATATAATGCGTGTGCTTGTACCTATATGTGTGTATACAGAGATATATATGTATGCATATATATACACATGGAGACATATATATACATATATACATATATGTATACACACACACATACACTCACACACACACACATACACGAATACATTACACGCACGCAATTACACGTTCACACGACAGAACAGATACGACAGAACCGAACGAAATGACATGGCCATATCATAATATCGCTACGCCATCAGCGAGATTAGAGATCGCAAGATAAACCGGAGACGACATTCTATACGGCCCCTTACAACAAAGAGAAAGATAAACCGATAACAGCAACAGCAGCAGCAACTGCAACAACAACAACAACAACAACAGCAGCAGCAGCAGCGGCAGAAGCAGCAGCAAGGGGGGATTGTCTCGATGACATTTTCAATTTGTCGTTCTCGCTTGAATGACCGCGAGCATCACAGCCATTCATCACGAACGTTGACATCTGTTGACATCTTGTAATTTTATTTTTTACACGTTCGGCTCCCGATCGTAAAATCGCGAGATCGGTGCCCAGCGGCACGATGTGTCCTTTGAGCAAGACACTTTATTTCATGTGGCTCCAGTCCACTCAGCTGGCGAAAATGAGTCGTACCTGTATTTCAAAGAGACCAGCCTTGTCGCATTTGCATCACACTGAATCTCCTTGAGAACTACGTTAAGGGTAGTGGCTGTGTGGTAAGTAGCTTGTTTACCAACCACATGGTTCTCGGTTCAGTCCCACTGCGTGGCACCTTGGGCAAGTGTCTTCTTCTATAGCCTCGGGTCGACCAAAGCCTTGTGAGTCGATTTGGTAGACGGAAACTGAAAGAGGCCCAAAGTATATATGTATATATATATGTATGTGTGTGTATGTGTTTGTGTGTCTGTGTTTGTCTCCCTAACATTGCTTGACAACCGATGCTGGTGTGTTTACGTCCCCGTTACTTAGCGGTTCGGTAAAAGAGACCGATAGAATAAGTACTGGGCTTACAAAGAATAAGTTCCGGGGTCGATTTGCTCGACTAAAGGCGGTGCTCCAGCATGGTCGCAGTCAAATGACTGAAACAAGTAAAAGAGTAAAGAGTATGTCTGTGGAGTACTCAGCCACTTGCATGCTAATTTCATGAGCAGGCTGTTCAGTTTATTGGATCAATGGAAACTCTCGTCGTCGTTAACGACGGAGTGCCAGTTTTTCCAATCATTGCCCCAGTCTACTAAGCTGGCAAAGATAAGTCTTCCTTTTTATTCAAAGGCACGTGCATAGCTAAGGGTGGGCGGTGTCTGTGTGTGTGTGTGCGTGTATGTGTGCGTGTTTATGTGTGCGTGCGTGTGTGTGCGCGTGTGTATGTATATGTGTGCGTGCGTGTGTGTGCGTGCGTGTGTGTGCGTGTGCATGCGTACGTGTGAGTATGTGTGCGTGTCTGCTTGTATGTGTGTGTGTGAGTCTTCGTGTGTGTATTTGCCCCACCACCACCACCACTACCGCTTGACAACCGATGTTAGTGTGTTTACGTCCCCGTAATTTAACGGTTCAGTTTAAGAGACCGATAGGATAAGCACCAGCCTTTAAAAATAAGTAGGAAACATTCTTCAAGGCGGTGCCCCAGCATGGCCACAGTCTAATGACTGAAACAAGTAAAACATAGAAGAAAAAAATAACGGATAGCAGAATTGATCGAGGGATCATGATCTTTTGTAAGGTTTGAAAAGAAAGCCCTTAGTAAGAAATAAAACCGTTAACACCAGAGAAGAATTCCCTCGATTTCAGCACGTGTATAGCTTTATATATAAAAGTGAAGTTGTGTGTCTGTCTCCTACGATTTAGATTCCTAACTACTCCCACATTTTGCGGTGCAGTTTAACCAAAACCGGGTATCTTATAGTCGTGATTCATATCGAGCCCTTCTGGGTATTAGCGCGCGTCTACGATGAGTCTACGATTTAAAAAAAAATTTACCATCATTTTTTTCCATTTTAATGCATTTTTTCGCTATTATATAAGGGAAGTAACTCTCTAAAAATGTCTAAGATGAGTCAACGATTTTTAAAAAATTTACCATCATTTTTTTTTTCCATTTTAATGCATTTTTTTTCTATTTTTTGGCTATAACTCTCTAAAAATGTTTATATAGTTATTTCCCTTACAACCCCGAGCAACGCCGGGCGATACTGCTAGTATTTGATAAAGTAGATTAGGACCATTGGTGTCTTATTCCAGCATGTGGCATTACCTCTCGTAATTGCCCTTACTATAATTTTATATATATAAAATTATATATTTCGTGTTAATTTTTACCTTAATTGGTTTACCCCCTGGCTACTTGATAAAATCTTATATAGATTTTACCCTTAAATTTAAGTGAGATATATATAAATATATCTTTTGAGATACTCTTACTCTTTACTCTTTTACTTGTTTCAGTCATTTGACTGCGGCCATGCCGGAGCACCGCCTTTAATCGAGCAACTCGACCCCGGGACTTATTCTTTGTAAGCCCAGTACTTATTCTATCGGTCTCTTTTGCCGAACCGCTAAGTGACGGGGACATAAACACACCAGCATCGGTTGTCAAGCAATGCTAGAGGGACAAACACAGACACACAAACACACACACATACACATACATATATATATACATATATACGACGGGCTTCTTTCAGTTTCCGTCTACCAAATCCACTCACAAGGCTTTGGCCGGCCTGAGGCTATAGTAGAAGACACTTGCCCAAGGTGCTACGCAGTGGGACTGAACCCGGAACCATGTGGTTGGTAAACAAGTTACTTACCACACAGCCACAAATATATCTTTTCCTAAAGATGCGCTCGCGAGCATTACCGTATTCACGAAAAGTGAGAGAGTTCGAACCCTACATGCAATCCTTGTGTTTTCAAAAGAGAGTGGCGTTGTGGGTCAGTGACATCTTCCTGATGTCAGATTACCTAGAAATGTAATAAAATCCGTATGATCTCAATATCGTGAGGGAAACATAATCTTTTACAGTGCAACGTCTCATTTGTGGTTCAGTATATTTATATATTATAGATCAAGATCATACGTAAGGTTTGTATTCTTCACAGGCCGAAATTCTAAAGTCAGAAACGAAGCTGTTAATGCTCGAAAGACTGACCGTTATGTAAACCACTTCGAGGAATGTGAAGACGCAGGCTGGAAAGCGGAGCATTTTCCGATCGAAGTCGGATGTAGAGGGTTTGTTGGACACAGTGTCAAGCGACTGTATATATATATATGTATGTGTATATGTGTGTGTTTGTGTGTCTGTGTTTGTCCCTCTAGCCTTGCTTGACAACCGATGCTGGTGTGTTTATGTCCCCGTCACTTAGCGGTTCGGCAAAACAGACCGATAGAATAAGTACTGGGCTTACAAAAGAATAAGTCCCGGGGTCAAGTTGCTCGATTAAAGGCGGTGCTCCAGCATGGCCGCAGTCAAATGACTGAAACAAGTAAAAGATTAAAGAGTAAGAGTATCTCAAAAGATATATTTATATATATCTCACTTAAATTTAAGGGTAAAATCGTTAGGCCCAACTCATCATAAAGTAGATACCACCATGACCGATATCCAAACTACAGTGGAAAAGGCTAGCCACTGGATTCGGTTTAAAAGAGACGATGAGCGATGGCAAGAAGAATATTGAGTTTTATTTGATAACCAGTTGATCTAGCAAGCGGGGCCTTAATATCAGTGAGGAGGCTCGGTGCGCATTGATGCCGTCTAGAGTTAGATCCTGAAACGGCGCGCATTCTCTCCTGATGACCCCATACACTTGCTGGCTTCCGGTATGCGGAGCTTTCGACTGGTAGCACTTGCATGTGCAAGTTGTTTGCAAAACATCAAAGTTCTTCGCAAATTTGCTACCAAGTTCTTCGGCTTGACCGGCCGAAGACCTTTTTCGCCGATCGAAAAAACAAGATCGAAAACGGTAATCATGTAATAGTTGAACCTCTACTATTGATTTGAGAAATCCCCCCCCCAAAAAAAAAACAAACGTGAATATTGATTTTGACTTACCCTCGTACACACACACACACACACACACACACACACGTATGTATGCAGATATTAGAACATATATACACACATGTGAACAAATGTGTGTATGCTCGCGATCGTGTATGCGTGTGTGTTTGTGTGTGTGTGTTATATAATATTATATTTGTCCAATGCATTTGAAACCTTAAACCACGAGACAAATAACCTGTATGTTGGACTGCAGGCCTATTCCCTTTCATGTATTGTAATTGTATACTCTGTTATAAAATCCGGATTACATAGGGTATATGTAGGTAGCAAAACAAAACAAAACCTATGAGTTTGTTTACAAGGTATTCAGTTACGGTATCTTACGTACATTTCATGAACATAAAGTGATTATTAATTGCCAAGTGCAAATCACATAACCAAGATACATCGTCAAATCAAACCGTCAGAGACGTGTAAATTTTTAAGCATATCATTATTGAATTAAAATGATGGAGATGACGAGTTTTAGTTTTAGTTCCTCCCTTACAGTCGGCCTGAACAGCGAGATGTCCCCAATAATCCCAGTTTTAAGCATAGTCGCCAGCACCTTCACAGGTGATGCTAAATTGCTTCGGTTCTTCTTTGAAAGGGGCGCACCAAGTCTTCTTGGATCTCTCCCTCTCTTTCTTCGTCCTTCTGGTGGTATTCACTGTACAGCTTTCTTGGGTATTCGTCCTTCTGGCAGCCGAAAAGCATGGCCTGAAAATCTCACTCTTTCGTTCTGCCATAATCTCCAGCAGGCTGCGCAGGTTGGCTCTTCTCAAGACTTCAGAGTTTGAAATTCTGTCCCTGTAAATTTGTGGTTCTCAACCGAGGTCCTTATGGCCCATAGAAGTCTTATAAGATTTGTTTGTATAAAATTTACGAGATCAGCGCAGGCGTGGTTGTGTGATAAGAAGCTTGCTTTCCTAGCCGTATGGTTCTGGGTTCAATCTCACTGTGTGACATCTTGGGCAAGTGTCTTAATAGCCTCGGACCGACCAGAGGATTGTGAGTGGATTTAGTAGATGGAAACTGAGAGAAGCCCGTCATATATGTGGGGGCGCGCGCGTATGTATGTGTGTATAGAATGTTTGAAGTGGTGTACAGATATTGTATAGAATCTCCTGCAACTTTTCTGGACGGTCTCCTTGTTTAAGTTGGTGAATGCTGCCATAAAGCTGCCTTCAGTTCATCTTTGGTGTTACAAGGAGTCTTGATGGTTTCTCGCTCAACTGTGCCCCACACATAATAATCAAGAGAATTGCAGTCTGGGCCAGATGTTAGGGGAGATGTGGTCGCAGAAATTGTTGGACAGTCATAACTGGGTTCTCCTGCTGGTGTGGTGTAGTGCAGATCCTATTGCCAGACGTAGGGTCTTCCAGCAGCCACCCTCTACCCCCAGTGCAGTCCTACCTCCTCCAGGCACTTGATGAAGGCCTCCGTGTTGAGTATAAGGCCGTGTGGGATGATGAATGGAGGCATAACGTCGCCATCACTAGTGATCACTCCAAACACCATGATGTTGACCGGATGTTTGATCTTTACCACTCACTGTAAATGTCTTAGATTACTCTGTCGTCACATTGATACCCAAACACTCTGAAATGTTCGTATTGGAGCTTCCAGCATGACTGCCAATCAGTACAGCATGTCGTTTCCAAATTTCTGCCAGAGTGAATTGCCTCATGGTATTGTTTTTCTCAGAAACGGTGCCGAACTGACCCTACTCTACCGTGTAGTCGACAAAATCCAAAACAAGCAATGCGCATGCTTGAAATAAAAAATATATAATGGCGATAATTTTCCCATCGCATTATGTATATATATTAATGTATGTATGTACCTATATATCTATTTATGTGTGTGTGTGTGTGTGTGTGTGTGTGTGTGTGTGTGTGTGTGTGTGTGAGTGCCTCTCTCTATATATATGTGTGTATTTAGACACACACACACACACACACACACACACACACAGATTGATGGATAGATAGACAGACAGATGGATGGATAAACAGACAGACAGATAGATAGATAGATAGATAGATAGATAGATAGATAGATAGATAGATAGATAGATAGATAGATAGATAGATAGATAGATAGATAGATAGATAGATAGATAGATACCGAGTTATCTAGCTTGCAAGATATTCAGAAAGTTAAAAGTACATTCCAGAAGGTTTAAGACTTTCTTTTGTTTGTTTTTTAAAATTTTTTTTAGGTGAGGCAGTTTTAACTGTCTTACACGACAAGCCATAACTTTCAACTTCAGAAAAAAGTATATTACCGCTCTAATGATTTAGTGCATGTTTATGTTTTAGATATATGAACTACTGACGATATATATATGTATATATATATATAATATATATACAAATTGAGATAGGGGTTGTAAATGCAACCCTCCATGGGATAACATATATCCAATCTACCGCTAGTAAAGTACCCAACAAAGTTAATACATAAATGTTAATAATTGCGATGCAATTAATTCACTTACTGTATTATATGGGCAAAGGTAAAATGTTTTACCACAAATTCATAATACAAAATAAGAAAATGGAGAAATACATCTCGATATTTGATTTTAGATGTATTTCTCCATTTTCTTATTTTGTATATATATATATATATATATTATATATATATATATATATATATATATTACATTTTATAAAGGGCTTAGTAAAATAAATTACTTTGCCACATACTGAACTCATTAGAAATAGCAGCCAAAAAAATTTTTTTAGCCATTTCCAATACTTAAAGAAAATTTCTCTCAGATAGTGTTTACTCAAAATTCCAGAGTAATTTATTTTACAAAGCCCTTTATAAAATGTAATATTTTCTTAAATGGTCCCTTTACATACTGAATACTTGGTGAAATTGATTAATAATTAATTAATTTTACCCTCAATTGTTGAATTTATATATATATATAATATATATATCTATTATATATATATTATATATATAATATATATATATAATACATACATACATATATATAAGAATTGTTAGCGTAATGAGATAAAGAAACCAAGGCTGTGTAGATATTAGAACATTCATAGATAGAAGGTCTTACAGCTGTTTCCAGGATATTTATTAATTATCTTACAACTACAAATACCCCGCCTCACTGCTCGTCCTACTGCTGTGTCATGGTTCCATCAAGAAAAGTTCCATCTACCGTTTAAAATGTGACTTATGTCAGTGAATCAGTCAACCATCTACAAACTACATACAATAATACCTATTTCTTTACTACCCACAAGGGGCTAAACACAGAGAGGACAAACAAGGACAGACAAACGGATTAAGCCGATTACATCGACCCCAGAGCGTAACTGGTACTTAATTTATCGACCCCGAAAGGATGAAAGGCGAAGTTGACCACGGCGGAATTTGAACTCAGAACGTAAAGACAGACGAAATACCGCTAAGCACTTCGCCCGGCGTGCTAACGTTTCTGCCAGCCTGCCGCCTTACATACAATAATACCTCCATAGTTTCCCTCCACCTTTAAACTTCATTGAAAAAAAATTCATAGAAAACGAATATGAAAAAAAAAATGCGCGCAAAGCAACGGGAGGGTGCGGAGATGACCTCGGAAAATTCACAAGATCCGAGTTTTTCCCTCGTAAATTTTAGGAAAATGGGGGTTTTTCAATGAAATTTTAGAGAAAAACCTTTCAAACGGCTTACATTACAATTATAAAGTAAAATCTTTTCCAAGGGGTGGGGAGAGGACTTCGGAAAATTCACAAGATCCGAGTTTTTCCCTCATAACTGGAATATATATATATATATATATTATATATATAGATATATATATATATATATATATATATATATATATATTATGAATTAGAAAAAAAAAACACCTTTTATAAATTCAATAATGAAAAATTAAATTATACACCATTTAGAAAAATTACATATTACGTATATTATTATTATTATTATTATGTATATATATATATGTGGGTGTGTATGTGTATATATGTGTGTGTGTGTATATATGTGTGTGTATACATATGTGTGTGTATACATGTGTCTGTGCATATATATATATATATATATACATATATATATTGTTGTGTGTGTGTGTGTGTGTTGGTGTGTGTGTGTGTATGTGTGTAAATATATGTGTGTATATATATATGTATATGATATATATATATGTATGTATCTCTCTATCTATATATATTCTTTTACTTTTACTTGTTTCAGTCATTTGACTGCGGCCATGCTGGAGCACCGCCTTTAGTCGAGCAAATCGACCCCGGGACTTATTCTTTGTAAGCCCAGTACTTATTCTATCGGTCTCTTTTGCCGAACCGCTAAGTGGTTAGTGACGTAAACACACCAGCATCGGTTGTCAAGCAATTCTAGGGGGACAAACACAGACACACAAACGCATACACACACATATATATATACATATATACGACAGGCTTCTTTCAGTTTCCGTCTACCAAATCCACTCACAAGGCATTGGTCGGCCCGGGGCTATAGCAGAAGACACTTGCCCAAGATGCCACGCAGTGGGACTGAACCTGGAACCATGTGGTTGGTTAGCAAGCTACTCACCACACAGCCACTCTTACTATATATATATATATATATATACATATATATAAAGAAAAAAAGAGAGAGAGAGAGAGAGAGATAAGGGTTAAAGAAGCGTAAAAATAATTTAAGATAAACACCACATAGTTTGGTAGTACTACGCTAGGGTTTCAATGTGATTTCGGAATATAACGAGGAAAAATTCGAATCTTTGGGATTTTCCGAAAGTCCTCTCCCCACTTCAAGATTTTCCCTCATAACTTTTTTTTATAATCGTAATGTATGCCGTTTGAAAGGTATTTCTTTAAGATTTCATTGAAAAAAACCCTCATTTTCCTAAAAGTTATGAGGGAAAAACTCGGATTTTGTGAATTTTCCGAGGTCCTCTCCCCACCCTCCCGTTGCTCTACGCGCTTTTTAATTTTTTTTTTTCATATTCATTTCCTAGCCATTTTTTTTTTACACCTGTTGCATTATTTTTTTCTGATTTTCGTTTCCCAGTCAAGTTGTAAACATTAAAACCAAAAATACTTTTTCCTCCCCGTCATTCCAGCAATCGTTATTGCAGACGACCATCACTCGCTTCTCGCTTATTTTTTTCTCGTCCATTCCCGACATTCCTAGCGCTCTCTCTCTCTCTCTCTCTCTCTCTCTCTCTCTCTCTCTCTCTCTCTCTGTCTTTCTCTCTCTCTCTCTTACACACATACACACACGACTTTCTACTTCTGCTACTCTCTCTCTCTCTTTCTCTTTCTCCCTGTCTTTCTTACTCACGTCCCTCTACATCTGCTTGTCTATCTATCTCTTTCTCACACGTCCATCTACTTCTATAGCTCTCCCTCCCTTTCTCCCTCTCTATCTCTTACACACACACACACACACCACACCACACACTCACACACGTGTTCCTCTTATGTTATTCTCTCGCACACGCACACACACACGCACATATACATACACACATCCCCTACTTTCCTACTTCCATTCTCCCCTCTCTCTCACTTCTACTTCTACTCTCTCTCTCTCTGCTCTCACTCTCTTTCTCCCTTTCCCTCTCACGCACTCACTCTCTCTCCTTCTTTCTCTCCGTCTCATACCCATACTCTTTCTATTAGTGATGTCTCCGTGCATTCGCCTTTCTTTCCCTCTCATTCCGTGAGACACGTTTTCCCTTCTCCATCTTTACCCCGCTCCCCTCCACCTCGTACCCTTCCCTATACACATGTGTCTGTCTCTTTTTCATTTATTTCTTCTACCCGTTTCAGTCACTGGAATGTGGCCATGCTGGGGCACAACCTTAGAGGGTTTAGCCTAACAATATCGACCCCCAGGACTTAATTTTTAACTCTCATACTTTATCAGTTGTTTTTGCCGAACCGCTACGTTACGAGAACATAAACAAACCAACACCAGTTGTTAAGTAAGAGGATACAACGATAAACACTCTCACACACACACACACACATTCTTTTATCCTTTTACACGTTTCGGCCTTAAGGCTGCTAATAGTTTCATCTTAGTGGAGGCGCAATGGCCCAGTGGTTAGGGCAGCGGACTCGCGGTCATAGGATCGCGGTTTCGATTCCCAGACCGGGCGTTGTGAGTGTTTATTGAGCGAAAACACCTAAAGCTCCACGAGGCTCCGGCAGGGGATAGTGGTGATCCCTGCTGTACTCTTTCACTACAACTTTCTCTTACTTCCTGTTTCTGTTGTACCTGTATTTCAAAGGACCGGCCTTGTCACTCTGTGTCACGCTGAATATCCCCGAGAACTACGTTAAGGGTGCCTGTGTCTGTGGAGTGCTCAGCCACTTACACGTTAATTTCACGAGCAGTCTGTTCCGTTGATTCGGATCAACCGGAACCCTCGTCGTCATAACCGACGGAGTGCTTCCATACAGTTTCATCTTTTTTTGTTTTTTAATTTTGATAATTTAACTAGTTATATTCATAATATACGCCATGTGTCTCCAAGCAATCTTTCAGGTTCTGTTCATGCGTTACATATATTTTACTAGGACGCTGGACAGTGAGATTACAAGGAAAAGCGAGTTTTGCTTCCACCAGCGAAAGTTATACGTATCTTTCAAAAAGTTCCATACCAATTTAACTTTATGCAGCATTAGCTGTTTATGCATAGGCTATGTGGGAGACAGAATAAAGGGGTTTTTGTTAGCTTATCTCTCCGAAAAAATAGCTCCCTTTGCTGTTGAATGAAATAAACTCAAAGAGGGGAAGTTTCAACGTCTTCTTTCAAGTTCATTACACCATTTATGCGGCTGTTTCTGACAAGAAATTTCTCTTTCAGGTAAAACAACGATATTTTGTAGTCACTATTCATAATCTACTTCCAAAACACTTCAGTAGCTCTACTTTGCATCGCTTGCAAACTTAAATGTTCTATGATCATTAAAGTGCAATGACATCCACAATAACCAGCCTTGAATTTGGTTTTCTGTTCCTATCTTAATCGGAAACATAGACTGCCGTGCTACTCATAAATCTTCTTGGCAATTCAATTATTTGGTGAAAAAAATACCACCAAAGCAACTTAAACCGTCCAAAGAATTGATCCCATGTTAAGCCATTCTTTACCCCGTAGAATTGATCCCATGTTAAGCCATTCTTTATCCCGTAGAATTGATCCCATGTTAAGCCATTCTTTATCCCGTAGAATTGATCCCATGTAAAGTCATTCTTTACCCCGTAGAATTGATCCCCTGTAAAGACATCAGTGTCTTAGTTTGAAACTTTTGGACTTTTACTAGATGTCTTCTAATACCGAGAATCTGTGGATCTTATTTGTTGACTACATACATACAAACATCATCATCATCATTGTTCGACCGTGGTCGAGACAATGGAATTTACCATGCTACGCCAGACTTCACGGTCCATCATGGCATTACGGAGGTCCTGTTGCTGGATGCCTGTATCCCTGGAGATTACATCAGGGTAGGAGAGTGTGCGCCCTCTGGCATTGCGAGTAGATGGCTTCCAGAGGAGAAGAGTAGAAATTACCTCTTTTTCAGCTCTACAACAATGTCCAGCAAACTGGACTCTCTTACCTTTCACAAGAGATGACACAGGTGGTAGTTTCCCATATATTTGCATTTTGGTTGGATGGCGCTTCCACGAGAGATTTTGAGCTCTCATACAAACATACATACATGTGAGTGTGTACATACATACATAGACACATGCATGCATGCATACATACATACATACATACATACATACATACATACATACATACATGTTTATTTACATGAACGTATACCAGGTGTCACTGAGTAAGTTTGTGTTAAAGCATTATATTGATGTTTAAATTTGTCTCCTGGGACACTCGACAGATACGCATTTTGAAACATACGTTCACACACGCACGCACGCACACTTATGTATACCGGGACAAAGAGAGAGAGAGAGAAAGGGAGGAGAGAGAAACAGAGGAAGATGACATTATAAACACAGATTTACATACATATACATATACATATATATATATATATTAAACACAGACTTACATACATATACATACTCGTACACACACGCTCAAAGAGAGAGAGAGAGGGGGGTGAGAGAGAGATTTTAAAGGAGAGAGAGATAATTGAATGAATCGCAGGGTAAGAATGTTGGAATCGAAAGAGAGAAGCGTAAAAAAGAAGCCAGGATTAAGAAAGACAGAAAGAGAGAGAGAGAGAGAGAGAGAGAATGAAGCGAGAGGGGAAAAGAAAGAGCGAACGGGGGACGAGATCTGGTTTCTGGAATGGAAGTAAAAGAAAGATAGATAGACAGATAGATAGACAGAGAGACAGACAGAACAACAGACAAATTAGCACAAGAAGATATATATATATATATATAATACAGAGAGAGAGAGAGAGAGAGAGAGAGAGAGAGAGAGAGAGAAAGAAAGAGAGAGAGAAAGAGGCTGACAGACCGACAGTGAGACAGAAACTGGTTGACAGATAGATAGATAGATAGATATGTTTCTTTATTAGCCACACAGGGCTGCACACAGACAGGACAAAATTACAAGGTAGAGCTTTTATATTGGGGGTAAAAGAAGGGGGTTTGGTTTTCGATCAAAAGGGATCGTAAATGGAAAGAAAGAGGATAAAAAAGGGGGGGATAAAATAAAATTTTAAAAAAAGATAGATAGATAGATAGATAGATAGATAGATAGATAGGTAGGTAGGTAGGTAGATAGATAGATAGATAGATAGATAGATAGATAGATAGATGGATAGATAGGTAGGTAGATAGATAGATAGATAGATAGAGAGAGAGAGAGAGAGAGAGAGAGTGAGACATAGACCGACAGAGACGGTGAGCGAAAGGAATATTTTAAGAGGAGAATAAGGGAGAGTGAGGTGGTATATTGAGGAAGTATGAGAGAGGGGCATTGTTATACGAAGATTAAGGGGCTAATAGGGTATTTATAAAAAGACAGGACTGGGGACAGGGGACAGGGGCAGGGGATATAAGACAAAAGGTAAGACAGGGAGGTCGAGTGCGTGTGTGAGCAAATGGAGGTTAAACCTGGATAGGAGACGAGTGAAGGGGCGAGAGAAAGGAGTGCAGAGAGAGAGAGAGAGACATATAGAGGAAGAGAAAGAGAGAGATACAGAGTGATAGACAGACATATAGAGAAAATGAAAGGAGAGAGCGAAAGAAAAATATAGAAAGAGATAGACTGGCGGAGAAAGAAAGATGCTGAAAGAATTAGAGACAAAGAAATAGAACGGCGTAGGGTGAAAGAGAAAGAGAGAGAGAGAGAGAGAGAGAGACAGAGACAGAGACAGACAGACAGACAGACACACACACACACACACACACATATGCATATATACAGAGAGGGAGAGAGAGAGAGTGACTGATAGGTAGATAAACAGATCGATAGATCATCATCATCATTGGGTTGATCTTGTTCGATAGATTGATAGTAAGAGAGAAAGATAGGCTATAAAAGAAGAGGGAGAACAAAGTAAAAAAAAGAGAAACAGTAATAGACACGGAGAGAGAGAGAGAGAGTGAGAGAGAGAGGGAGAATTAGGGAGAGAGAGAGAGAGAGTGCGAACAAAGAGAATAAATACAAGAGAGACGAGACCTGGATACAAAGGAGAGAAAGCGCACGGAAAGAGGGAAAATATAATATTCCGAGAGAAAAACGAAACAGAGACAACATATATAATTAAAAAGAGGTATATATACTTGTATAACCATATATAAATATATATTTATGTGCGTATCTTTAAAGGTATATATTATATATAAATATGTAATATGTATATATGTATGCATATGTAATACATATATATATATATATTATATATGTATGCATATGTAATATATATATACATATACATGCTGATAGATGTATATACAAGAACGAGGGAAGATTATATAGAGGTGATGTATAGAATGAAAGAGAGAGAGAGAGAGAGAAAGGCCAGGGAATCAGAGATAACGTATTTATATTATTATTATTATTATTATATAGAAGTATATATAAACATATGCGTGTGTATATATTTCTATAGCAATTGCGTTAGATATAGGTAGAGCGTGTATATATAAGTTTGTGCGTTTGTATGTATATATATATAATATATATGAATACATGTATGTTTCTAAGTATGTATAACTGTATGTAGTATGTGTGTATGTATATATATCTGTATGTATGTATGTATGTATGTTTGTATGTATGTATGTATATATGTGCGTATGTAAAATGGTATGTTTCTATGTATGTAAGCTTGTGTATATAAGGGAGACAGACGGACATGTTTATATAAATATATATATATAATCCGACATGTATAATTAGTGCATCTTTTCCCTGACTAATGGTCTCTTAGACGATTCGCTTGTATATATATATACATACATACATACAAACATACATACATCATATACACAGGTGTGTTGATGCAAACAGGGGGAAATTAGAACTGAAAATATGAGCATATGTATGTTCTTATTAATATTGAGCAGAAATAACCGAATGGACATCATTTCGTGCCACAGGGAATCAAGGTCCTTGAGTTTGCGTGCGTTGGCACTTATCAGACGCACGAAACTCTCGACCTCGGGTCACTCTGATGCTTCTGCTAAAGATAAATAAATAAATAAACATGTGTGTGTGTGTGTGTGCAATATATATATATATATATATATATATATATATATATATATATATATATATATATATATATATATATATATATATATATATAATATATATACAAACATTTATATATATAAAGAGAGAAAGAGAGCGATCTATAGTGATCGATCAGGAAAAGTTCATATCACATACATACATTCATACATATGCGCTCATATAGACCCACTCACACACACACACACACACATATATATATATATATATGTATAGGTGTGTATATACATGTGTGTGTATATTATATGTGTATATATATATTGTATTGTATCGGTATAGGTGGTTGCAGTTCACCTGACAAGGGATTTGTCTTCAATTAAATGAAAGAAAGAGAGAAAGAGAATAGCGAAGAGACAAAGAAGGAAGGAAGAAAGAAGCCAGAGAAGAACAAATAACGTGAAGCAGCCTCAGTGGAAGACCACCTATTTTTACACATGACATGAGGTAAGAATCACATTCGTCTGCTTTCATACTCATTCTTTCTCTCTATCTCGAGCTGTCTTTTTTATTTCTTTTCTCCATGTCTCTCTCTCTCTCTCTCTCTCTCTCCCCCTCTCTCTCTCTTTATTTCTTTATTTCTTTGTTTCACTCTCCTCTTCCACCACCGCTCTTCATCATCATCATTGTCATCATCATCGCCGTCACCACCACCATCATCATCATCATCATCATCATCATCATCATCAAAGACAACGATTGATCCTCTAACAGGTCATTCGATAAGCTAGAAATAGCAGCGAAATTTATCAGCACCAATATACAAAAAATGAAGCAAAAAAACCCATCTCCCTCCACAAAAAAACTGCCTTACAAAATATAATAAAATAAAATTAAATTAAATTAAATTAAATTAAATTAAATTAAAGAACACATTGGATGATGCATTCCTAGGTACATATATCATCTCTATGTCTGGGTTAAATAAAAAGAATAAAATTCAAAAATAACGGGATGTTTTACAGTTTGTGTGTCTTCGATCACAGATCGAACTAGGGCGGCCTAGTGGTGGGGGCCGGGGTTGGGGGGGGTTTAAACAAAAACAAGAATTGCCATCATCACCGCCACACCGTCATCGTCTTTCTCTCTTCGTTGTCGACGTCATCGTTTTCATCATCATCATCATCATCATTATCATCGCCAGCGCAGCCAACATCATCATCATCATCGTGATCACCATTCATCACTACCACTGCGACTACCACGACCATCATGGGAATGATGATGGTCATCATCATCATCATCATCGTTATCATCGTCGTCACAATCATCACCACCGCCATCATCATCATCATCATCATCGTTATCATCGTCGTCACAATCATCACCACCGCCATCATCATCATCATCATCATAATCATCATCATCACGACCACCACCACCACCAACACCACTATCATCACCATCATCACCATCATCACGATCACCACGATCATCCTCATCACCACCACCACCACCACCATCACCACCATCACTAACCTCCTCGTCGTCGTCATGGCCGTGAATCAAACGATGAATCAAATGTGTGTGACATCATTTTCCACTCAGTGACACAAATATATCCAACACAGCATCTTCAATTACCATCGTCTTTAACCAGACCTGCGCTACACCACAAACACTGTACGACACCACCCTACACCATACCATACCATACCACACCATACCACACTGTACTACATCACACCACGTTATAACCCCCCCACCACCACCATACTACACGATTCTATATACTCCGTTATACCACATAAAACCCATACCACGCTGTGTTATACCATACCATACCATGCCGTACTGTACTACGTTACGCCATACCTTACAATACCATACACAGGACCACACAGAAACTCCTTCGCTACACCATACATCAAGCCCAAGTAAAACCCACCGCCGCCGCCATCAACACCATTCAACCTCCCTCGAGCATCTCCGCCGCCGCCATCATCATCATCGTCCTGACCCCCCATCTCCGTCGGCGCCACCGTCATCGCGGTATCAATCGACCCCTTTACTTCGCCTTCTAATATCCCTCCTCCTCACCTTTTGCTGTCTTTTCATTCCTCTCTCTTCTCCTCCTTGTTCACTGTCCCTCTTCCTTCCAATCTCTTTCTTTCTTTCTTTCTTTCTTTCTTGAGCCCTCCTACCCTCTATCCACTTCTCTCTCTCTCCTCTCCTCTTTCTCTCCTTTACCTCTCCTACCTTTCTCTCTTTATCTCTCTCTTGCTCTCTTTTTCGTTGTCCCTTCTTCCCTCTCTCTCCTCTCCCCTTTCTCTCTTTACCTCTCCTACCTTTCTCCCGTTATCTCTCTCTTGGTCTCTTTTTCATTGTCCTTCTTCCCTCTCTCTCTCTCTCTCTCTATCTCTCTCGCTTTCTTCCTCCCTGTCACCCCCTCCTTTCGTCTTTTGTCTTTCACTCCTACTCCCTTTCGCTCATTTTTTTTCTCTTTCCCTCCTACCCTCTCTCTCTCTCTCTCCCACTCCTCCACCCCGCTTCTTTGCTCCAATTCTTTCGACGACGACCGATGTATGTCCAGTTCTCACAGCGGCTTTGTCTACCGTTGTTTATTTACATACGCACACCACACACACACACACACTCGTGCACACAAACATGCATGTATATATATATATATATATATATATATATATATATGTGTAGGTCCCGGGTTGATTCGGGGTTAACCACAGTAAATAAGGTACTCAATACATAGCAGAGTAAAATATATATATATATATATAATTTATATAAAATTAATTAAGGGTAGAAATTGATATTTATCAATTAGGACCAGTGGTCTAGCATATTAAAAAAGAATCCGAAGATTAAAATATTTATATATACCAATTAAGGACTGAACACGAAAAGTGGACAGTCAACATGCTAGATATAGACGTCAAATCGCCATTCACCACAAAAGATTATGTTCTCAGATCAAACTCAGTGCTGAGTTTGATCTGAGAACATAATCTTTTGTGGTGAATGGCGATTTGACGTCTATATCTAGCATGTTGACTGTCCACTTTTCGTGTTCAGTCCTTAATTGGTATATATATATATATATATATATATATAATATATATATATCTATATATATATATATATATATATATATATATGTATACACACTCACACACATAAACATGCATATATATAATCATACACATACACATGCACGCACATACAAACATACACCCACACACATACACACGGAGACATATACACACACACAAACATGCCTATACGCACACATGCATATACACGCACTATCACAATTATTAACCCTATACGTGAGCAAGACTACAGTTACTACTGCAACATACACAACACTCGCCACTACAACTACCACGCATACTGTTACCAACACTGTACATGATCGACACTACCACCACCACCACCACCACCACTACTACTACTACAACACAAACGCACACACACACACACTACTACTATTGCTACTCTACTACTACTACAAGCACAACCACTACTATTACTACTACCACTACTACTACTGCTACAACACGCACATACATACACACATACACAACTACCACCACCAACCACCACTACAACACATACTATTGTCAACACTGGTACATGACCAACTACTACTACTACTACTACCTTCAGCACGATCAAAACCACCACCGCTACTACTGCTACAACCATCACCACTATTATCAATACCATCACCACCACCACCACCACTACTACTACTACTTCTATCATCACTACTACCAAAACCACCACCACTACTACTACTACCATCACCACAACCACCACCACCACCACCACTACTACTACTACTTCTATCATCACTGCTACCAAAACCACCACCACCACCACCACCACTACCACTTCTACTGCAAAAGACACACATACAACACTACCAACAACCACTACAACACATACTGTTACCAACATTACATGACCAAGACTAAACTACCACTACTACTACAACGCACATACGTCATCACAATCATCATCATCATCACCACCACTACCACCACCAACAACAACAACGACAACTACAGCTCACGCTATCTCCAACAAAAATGCACAACCAGCATAGATACTACCACCTATACTGCACAATGGGATCCTGTCTATACAACATGAAACGTTTACCTGAGGCCCGGTTACTTTCACTTTCCCATGAGCAATGTCTTACCACCACCACCACCACTACACTACTGCCTGCCTTCACCAATCTGACCATTGCCACCACCACCACCACTATTACCACCACTACTACTACAAGCACCACCACCACCACCACTACTACTATTGCTGCTACTACTACTACTACAAGCACCACCACCACCACTACTACTACTGCCTTCACCAACACAACCATTGCCGCCACCACCACTACTACCACCACTGCCTTCGCCAATATGACCATTGCCACCACCACCACCACCACTACTATTGCTACTACTACTACTACTACTACTACTACAAGCACACCACCACCACCACTACTACTACTACAACTACCACTACTACTGCCTTCACCAACACAACCATTGCTGCCACCACCACTACTACAACTACTACTATCACTACTACTACTGCCAGTGCCACCTTCACATAACACCTACACTGCACCATCCACCCAACCACCCACCCATCTGGCACTACCATCATACATTATACAACATACCACCGTCTTGACTGCCATTTTCATCACCATCATGCCACCACTGCCACTGACATCACTGCCACCTTCGGCATCACTACCACCACCATCGCTGTCAATACCGCCACCACCGCCACCACCACCACCACCACTTCTACTACCATCATCACCATCACCACCACCATCGCTGTTGCCCATCTTCATCGTTGTTGTCATCGGCACCATCATCGGCCTCTTCCTCATCACCACCACCACCACCACCACCATCACAATTACAATTATTGTCATCATCATCGACCCCCTTGCTTCGTTATCATCATCATTGTCATCACCACCACCATCACCACTACCATCATCATCGAAATCATCATTACCTCCCCTGCCGCCTCCGTTGTCAGCGTCATCACCACCACCGCCACCACCATCATTATCATCGCCTGTGCCCCCATTCTCATCATCACAACCACCATCATCATTGCCCTCACCCCTTTATCATCGTCATCACCATCAACACCACCACCACCACAACCATAACCACCACTACCACCGTCACCATCATCATCATCATCATGTTCCATGTGTGTCTCTTCGATGTGATGCGTGTACTTCTTCATCAATACATATCTATCTGGTTTCTTTACAGAGAAAGAAAGAGAGAGAGAGAGAGAGAGAGAGAGAAAGAGAGGGAGAGAGAAAGAAAGAGAGAGAGAGGTTGGCGTTAGGGTGGGGGTAAGGGTTTTAGAACAATGTGAGTTTGTGGCATTCATCCACAAACAACATTGGTGTACTAAAAGCACAATGTGTATGCGTGTAATGCTTGTATTTGTGTATGTATATATATTATATATAATATATAGATATATATAATACGGAGATGTACTTGCATAACAAGTGACCTGATCTGAGACGGTGTGCTGAAACGAAAACATTGCAGCGTGGAAGGTGTTTGTAAACCATTTAAGAAACACAACAAAAGCCGTTCGATTCACTTCAATCAACATTTAAGTTTAATTTGTCAAAATATTTCGTCACTTTAAGACCGCGACCTGTTCACTGACAAAAATTGTATATATATATAATATATATATATATAACGGGAAGCTTTATGAAAATAAACAAAAGACGAAGGCAGGTGGAATACAAACAAACAATTGTATTAGTATGGCGCTCAGGAATAGAAATAAAACAAGTCTTTTACGTTTCGAGCCTACGCTCTTCAACAGAAAGATACACAGAAAAGAAACACAGAAAGAAACAAGGAGTATAAATAATATATATGCATATATACATACGTATATGTACATACTAATGTCTATACGTATATATATATGCATATGTGGGCACAGGACATCACAAAACGTTTACACCAAAAAAAAAATACAAAGTACAATAGAGTATGAACTATTTTTTCGAACAACGAAAGACACAAATGGAAAACAAGACAAACAACATAAAGAGGGAGCCTCATCATTTGTTGGCTGCTGTGACACGAGAGAAGAAAAACAGCCGACAACTGATGAAGGGTCGTTTTTTATGTTGCTTGTCTTGTTTTCTGTTTGTGTCTTTTGTTGTTCGAAAAAATAGTTCATATTCCATGTACTCGTACTTCGTATTTTTGTTGGTGTACACGTTTCGTGACGTCCTGTGCCCACATATGCATATATATATATATATGTATAGATGTAAGTGTGTAAAGATACGTAAAAAGAGATACATAAAAAGCACTATCCGAATCGTGGCCGATGCCAGCGCCGCTTCGACTGGTTTCCGTGTCGGTGGCACGTAAAAAGCACCATCCGAATCGTGGCCGAAGCCAGTGCCGCCTCGACTGGCTTCCGTGCAGGTGGCACATAAAATGCACCAATCCGACTGTGGCCGATGCCAGCCTCGCCTGGCACCAGTGCAGGTGGCACGTAAAAAGCACCCACTACACTCTCGGAGTGGTTGGCGTTAGAAAGGGCATCCAGCTGTAGAAACTTTGCCAGATAAGACCGGAGCCTGGTGCAGCCTTCTGGCTTCCCAGATCCCCGGTCGAACCGTCCAACCCATGCTAGCATGGAGAACGGACGTTAAACGATGATGATGATGTGTATATATACATATGTATATATGCATCTATATATTAGTATATGATTGAATGCCATGCATCCTCTTACAAGTAATTTTTCGGAGTGGTTGGCGTTAGGAAGGGCATCCAGCTGTAGAAACTCTGCCTGATCAAGATTGAAGCCTGGTGCAGCCATCTGGTTCGCCAGCCCTCAGTCAAAATCGTCCAACCCATGCTAGCATGGAAAGCAGACGTTAAACAACGATGATGATGATGATGAATATATATATATATATATATATATATATATATATATATAAAATACAAAATGGGACAAGAACGCAAAACATCCAGACAGCTAGGTGATACAAAAAGGGACAACAAAACATCCAGATAGACAAAACAAAAAAACAAGGACAGGTCATTCAAAGCCCTCTATCCTCAGTCAAGCACCAGATTATCATCGCAAATATATATATATATATATATATATATATATATAATGTCTACGAGGTGTGGCTGAAAGATTCCTGGCTTTAAGAGTATTGCAAAAGGCCTCATTCAAAACCCAACCTTCAGAGTTCATTTACAGGGCTTAGAAAAACTGAAGGACGGCTGCAAAAAGTGAATGAATCTGAGAGGGGAATATGTTGAATAAAATCATAATTAACTGATCCTCCAGTATTTTCTTTTACTCAAAGCCAGGAAAAAACTTCCATACATACATACATACATAAATATACGTATGTAAGTTGTGTATATGTACATATGTAGACTTATATATGTATGCCTGTACAAGCATCTGTGCAATTATGTATACTGTCTATCCATCTGTCTATCTATCTATTATCTAGCTATCTATCTATCTATCTATCTATCTATATGTATCTATCTATCTATCTACCTATCTGTCTACCTATCTATCTGCTGACCCTGCCGGTGCTGGTACCACTTAAAAGGCATTGGTGACGGTGCCACGTAAGAAGCACGGATGTTGGTGCCATGCAAGAAAGCACCCAGAACACCCTGTAAAGTAGTTGACATTATGAAGGGCAACAAACTGTAGAAACCAATTCCAAAACAATGGACAATGGAATTTGATGCAGCTCCCAGCCTTGCCAGCTCCTATCAAACCATCCAACCCATGCCAGCATGGAAGAATGGACGTTAAATGACGATGATGATGATGACGATGACTATGTATGTAAATGTGTGTGTGTGTGTGTGTATTTGTGTGTGTGTGTGTGTGAGTGTGTGTGTGTGTGTCTTTGAGGTTTAAGTTCTTTGTAGAATCAAAGCCGCTGGTCACTAACCTAGGAACAATCTCCTTTGTTCTCGTCACAACACTTCTGGCATTTTGTGAATGTGTGAGTCTGTTCATAAATGCAAAGGTGTGTGTGTGTGTGGATACACTTGTATTTATACAATAGGTGTACAATGCTCTTTATACTATGTATGTGTGTGTTTGTGTGTGCGTGTTCATGTTTGTGTTTGCGCATATGTGTGTATGCATGTGTGTGTGTGTGTGTGTGTGTGTTTTCATTGCCCTTTCATTACCGTGCTCATATGTACACACATCATTGTGTACATAGGTTCATTCGAGGAAACTCAAATGAAGAATTACAGGAAGGAATGTTTTACAAATCTTTATTGTTTTCGTAATCGGTCAGATTTGGACGACGTGAGTCAATTTATTTTGTTCTTTGTTTCGAAAATCCCAGCATGTTATGCAAGTCTGATATAACATAGCCCAGTGCCTTATGATAAACGGTACAAATGGACATGTATAACCTAGATTTAAGTCCTCCCCAAAGATGTTCTCTTGTTCTCTTCTTCTGTTAGCTTAGTGGTCAGGGTATGCAACCTCATGAACATAACATTATGAATTCAATTTCCTCAAGGCACAGGAGTGGCTGTGTGGTAAGTAGCTTGCTAACCAATCACATGGTTCAGGGTTCAGTCCCACTGCGTGGCATCTTGGGCAAGTGTCTTCTGCTATAGCCCCGGGCCGACCAATGTGCTGTGAGTGGATTTGGTAGACGGAAACTGAAAGAAGCCTGTCGTATATATGTATATATATATGTGTGCGTGTATGTTTGTATGTCTGTGTTTGTCCCCCTAGCATTGCTTGACAA